>NC_044509.1:20205952-20339274 GCF_902362185.1 Chanos chanos
AACGGCTCTATCCAGCAGTATGCCCGAGTTTTGTCACCTCTCCCGCCTTTACTTCACCACAGTTGCCCCCCCCCCCACACTTTGTTCCGGTTGGGCTTCTGTCTTCCAGACGTGTGTGGGCAGAATTTTGGGAGCGAGGCTTTTAGAAACTCTAGGGATCCAAGCAGTACTTCAGACCCTGTACCACATGCCCCCTAGGCAATGTTTTATCGGCCGGGCTCAGTGGGTTAACGAGCCTCCCTGAAAGTACCTCTCGGAACCTGGATTTCTCCCCTGCTCCCCGCTCCTGGTGATGCACCGCACGTCCACGGGACTGCAGTGCTAAATCGCTCGTAGACGACCTGATTCTCGGTCGGGGTCTCGTAAGTGGCAGAGCGGCTCTATTGCTGCAATCCATTGAACGTCAGCCCTCGGACCTAAGGTTTTGTCCCCCAGCCGCCAGTCTACCAGGCCTAAATTTTATATTCTCATGGTGGCTAGCCAGTGCAGTTGGATAGGTATCCTGTACATAGCTAGTTAAACTGGTATTGAACTCCACTTGTGAAGATGATACAGAGGTGTGCTGATGGTGTTTTAAATTTAACCTTAATGTTAGAACATAAGTTGAACTCTTCATCCCTCACTAACGTTACTTTAGTGCTTCTTAAATGAAAAAGAGAAGAAAAATTGCTTATCTAAGCTAGATAATAGTTAATGTCATTCTCTGTCTCGCCCCCTTCTCAGCTTACTCTGGCTGTCTTTCACACATGTCAAGGAAAAATTTAGAAGGATAACCACCATGAGTCTGCAGTCAACATTCATGAACAAAGTCTGACCACTGAACACCACAAATGTTCAGTGTTTTCAGAAAGAAAGGAGGTGCTGCAGATGTCAAAATAACTCAGAAACTGAAAAGACTCTATGAGGTAAATACTCATTATCTAATTGCATAAGCTTTCATTGTCAGTAACTTGTTTTGTGGTCTCATGACAGAGTAACACCACTGAGAGCAAAAGAGACACAGTGACCCAAGGCCTCATCACATACCTGAGAGAGAAGGTAGAGGACCTGACGAAAGAATACAGTGTAAGAAACACTAGGTTATCCTCATTCATGTGTTTCTCAAACCTCTTATTGTTTTTGTTTATCTTTCTCTCACACACTGTCATATTCTCAATACTTTCTATCAATCAGTTTATGCATCAGCTGTGTTTAAGAAGTATGCCAGCATGTTTTACAAACTTAAAGCTTGATTGTATCCAGTGCATTGGTGCATTTTGTCCTGAATGTGGGATCACTCTGCTGGTTATTTGAGACTAGCCAAATTGAGTCTTATAAATATTGCCATGCTCTACCAAACAGCTAAATCTGATTCCGTTTTTATTCTGTAGGTTGATGATGACTATCTCACTTACATCAGACGTGATCCCGTCCCCACTGGCCATCAAGATACTGGTGGTCAAAAAAGCCATAGACAGCAGCACTACAGTTGGCATTGCCATCAATGAACTGGTTCTTACTGGTATGTGCACCGAAGCACAGTGTTGGAAAATTATTACTCTCCTTTAAGCTAACCGTAGTAACCATGATAAATAATGTAACCACAATGTATTCATTATTATAGGGGTGAATCAATGTAATCATTTATATTAAAAGTTATAACTATACAATCTTTGGTATTACAAGAAATATCAAGTTCTCTGTGTTCAAAAAGAAGAGGTCAGTGAGGCCCTTAAGGACTGCCTGTGAGATAAGGAAGGAGCCTCTGCCAGAGTTGTGTTGTCATTAGCAACGCAGGCAGATGGCTAAACGTTCAAGGTCTCATGGCACGTCATATGCCACTAATGAACAGGGCAGCAACTATTGGTGACCACTTGTTTTAGGAGCAAAAGGAAAATGAGAACTAATGATGTGATGTCATACAGAGTTGAGAGGGAATCTGTGAGGCTGGGCCGGCAGAGGCGCCCCACTACAAAGAGATGAGGTAATGTGCATCTTTTTTGGGGAATTGATATGAACAGGTATAAGAATCGGTGCTTTGTGAGAAGGCATCAGTCACTCCCCGGGACCTGACTCAGTTTGTTGTATGCCTTTTGAACTATACAATAAACTTACACTGCATCTGACTCATTGTTAGATTTCTGTTGTTTTTGTCACAGAACAGGTATCGTGTGGCGTTGGGACTCAGTCTCATTTGGCCCAGGCTGAGAATTTCACCCACAACAGGCATGTCCATTTCTTATGGGGCTCGTTTACACCATAAACTTAAGCTATCCCAAGGAGCTACGATACACTTTAGAAGAGTTTAGAAGATGTTTCTGGAGCAGGATGTGGGGAGGACCTCCTCGAAAGTCCAATCTCTCAAGACCAAGATGCTTGCTTAAATGGCTGTCCATTTTAGGAATACAAATCCACTACATGCACACGTTTTGATTGAACAGACTGTGACAAAAGACTTCAACACAAGTGCAGTGTTGAAGATGAGTTTTGTTTTTGGATGGTTCAGTTTTTTTTTTTATGTTTGTTGAAAAGAGACTGATGAAGCATTGAGATTTAAGTATCCCAAGCCTGTTCAGTCCTGATTTTGGTTCTTTCGATATCCATCTGCTGTCTGTGACATGACCATTTGTTAAAGGCCTAAGCAATTATTTGAGAGAAAAATTTGTTTTAGTCTATCTTTTTTGTAAAAATATACGAGGCAGATTATAGATTTTTGTTGTTGATGATGAGGTGTCATTGTTGAAAACAAAAAGTTCTCAGTGAAGTTTGAATGTTTTCTGATGCATCATCTTTGGTCGATGTCTGACATCAGAAAAAAAAAGTATCGACTACTGTCTGCTCCATGCAGTTTAGGCAACTGTTTACATTCAGATTTCCAGTAAGCTTTAACTAAATAAATCATTTTTGAAAACTTAAATTAGAGTAAACTTTTATAACACTGACAATTGGAATTCAGTAAATCACACTTAAATTAAATTTCAGGAGTAGGACAATTAAGCAGTTTCAACTCAAATATGGCCAGCTGATAAGAGATTAAACCAAGTTCCCTCTACTGATTTATTAAAATGTTGAACAGAAAAATTTGAGTACATCACAAAAAGAAAGAAAAAAATGTTCGACGTACTCACAAAGCTGATGCAATTTCTTACAGTGCATAAAGAGAGAGTGACCATATTTCTGCAATGATTTTGTCCATTGGCATGAAACTCTGTACACGTGCTTGCCAGGAGGCCTGGCTGGCACACACCTATCACCATCAAATTTGGTACGTATCATTAAAAAAGAAATGGAGAGACGTAAGATATTAGGCATGTTGCCGTTGCATAGTTTGTCCTGTAGAGGGCATACTACAACTCCATTATTGGCAATGGCGCGAAAACAACAAATGACAACAATCGGCTGACCCAAGCAGAATAGCCCAAGACGGACATATCTGTGTTCACGGTAAGTTGATAACTGTCACTTGAAATACATTACTCGTAGGTAAATCTGACAACAAACTTGATTGTAGGTTTATTGTCATGTGTTGGCTGTTATAAAGGTCGATACCGATTTATCAGCAAGTAGCTCACGCCGATATATATCGGTCGTGCTCTATAAGCTGTCAACTTGGCATGACATAGGGAAAATAGTATTACGGTAAGTTTTCACAGCTGTGAATTTCGCTTGGGTGCAAAATTCACACTGATGTTGCGAAATTGATGCAAATTCATAGACGCCTGCAAAATTGAGATGGCGAATTTTCAACTTTATGCAAATGAGCACTGCAGGAGAACCGGTTAGCCTTAGGATTTTGGTGCTTCACATCAACATGATCTAGAACTTGATACATTCACAGTGATACCACACTAAGGTGGGGATCACACTAAAAATAACTAGCAGGCAGACATTTATCTCGTTGCTATGCACTCACGTTCTTATCATTTCAAATGATCAGTTTCTAATAAGAATCTTACTGCTTTGATTGGTCAAAATGCCACAAATGTTCCTAGTACTAAACACTAAAATGCCACTGAAGAGCCTTGTGTTTATGCTCTAAAAGTTGAACTAAATTCTACTTGGATCAGCTTACTATTTTTAAACAGTTAATATTCTAGTTGAGGCAAAAACAGGATCTATGGACAAGGCTTAGGCGGCCATGGGTAGGACAGGTATTCCATTCATTACTTAATTCAAAGATCAGAGGAACTGCTGTTTTGATTTCTAAAAAGCTTCAGTTTACACCTGAAAATAATCCCTGATCATAATGGACAGTTCATCATTGTTTCTGGCAGACTCTTTCATATACCAGTCATATTAGTATGTGTATATGCCTCTAAATTTGATGATGCCAAATTTATGACCACACTTCTATCCTCTGTCCCAAATATAAATACACATTATTTAATTCTTGGAGGCGATATAAACTGGCCCCAGCTAGGAAACAGTACAAGCAACTGAGGAATTTATATGCTTTAGCAACTCAGATGAGACTAGTAAAATGATCTCCTCTTCTGCTTACCGCAATAGGCAACGCAGAAAGACAGAAGAGGATATCATTGATAAAACATCTGATATTGATAAGCAATATGCAATAAATCCTACTCCAGATTTGTCAGCTTAGAGCAGCCGATAACCCTGGAAGAAATATATGACAGCATTAGGGAATTCACATGAGATTCGGTCTTAGACCGTGTGTAAGGTTTTTCCTCGTTTACTGTGGGCAGCCTTGGTCTAAAGGTTGGAGAACCGGGCTTGTGACCTGAGGGTTGCTGGTTTGATTCCAGCCAATCATGGCTGCGTGCCCTTGAGCAAGGCACTTAACCCTAATCCTCCCCGGGGGCAGAGGAATGCTGCCCACTGCTCTTGTGTCTGTTGTGTGTTCACTACTGGTGTGTTGGATGGGTTTGCAGAGACAAGTTCACAGTGTGTGCGTGCAGTCATGGAAACTTAACTTCATATCCGTATTAGATAGATAGCGTGCATGCTTTCTTTCTAATTTCCTCCGTCAACACACCTCAACACTGGGATTTCTCTTCAGTGCACAGCTGCGTGCACACACACATACACATTTCCTCTCTCACTCTGGCATCCACTCCTCATCTAATCCTACACTGTATAACTTACACATTGCCTCACTACCTCTTATTGTCATTTGTGCCTTGATCATTCTATTTGCTGCTGATTATTGGTTGTCTGTCTCATAAAATTATTAACCATTAATTTTATGAGACAGATTTATATGAGACTGAATTATATGAGACTGATTTGATAATCCCTATTACACATGCATCTTTTGGTGCCCCCGTGTTAGGATTGCTATTGTACCTGCACTATGAACTATTATTTTGAATGGTTCCACAGACCAGGTTATTTATTTTAGCAAGGGGCAGAACTAAGGGTGAGGCTCCTAGCATGCCACATTGTCAAAGCTGTTTATTTACCTTACCACAATTAAAAAGCCAGTAATATATATCAAATTAACCCTTTATATATATATATATATATATATATATATATATATATATATCAAGAGTTATGAGAGTTATAAATTAATATTACATAATGAGCAAAAATGACGACAATAACTTAATAACTATGAAGCGCATTTTTATTTCATGTAGACCTACATGGGCGTATCAGTTGTCACTAACTTTTGCACTAGCCTACTTGAACCCTGCGTAATTGGTCATCGTATGACTGATATTTTGTGTGTGGACTATGGAAGCTTTATTGTCATGTCATAACAGTAGATTATTTTAGAGCTGCAACAATAATTTACAATATTAAAATGCAAATGTTTTGTAAGGCGGATAAACGTATAATAAACAAATTTTTGTTTCACGTACAGCGGCGTAACTAATTATTATATGTCATAGTTGGCAGGAATTTTGCGAATGCTAATTCATTCAATATAATAACACCCTACGCAAGAGACGGCACAGTACGGGTTGAACAAACTGCTGGCAATCCTCGGGGTAGAGCGCCAGAGTGTAATATCATGAGAGAAAGCCCAGGGCCCACATGTCATGCCAAGGACAGTAGGCTATTACAAGTCCATTGAGCGGTTTAGTGTATTTAATTGACACAGAAATGCGGTGAAAGATTCAGAAAATACTCTGAAGCAGAAACTGATCGAAATGATGCTGATAAATTCAAACTGCGGGTGTCCTTTATTTGAGAGGTATTACGGGCGGTAAAAGCATGAACCCGGCCGACTACTGTCCCGTGTATCTATCTTGTACAGTGTATAATTCATTCTTTCTGAAGTATTTACTGTAAATGAACTACACAGCTGTCGATTTATCAAAAAGAAGGGTTTTTTTCGTGCTGTAATGTAGTTTCAATAAATGGTTAAAAATCGGCCACCTAATGCTACGCTATTTACTCTAAAAGCCAACACGCCCGACACAGCTTTATTTACGAAAATCCATTGCGACATACATATTTTGTAAAAAAAAAAAAAAAAAAAAAAAAAAAACAACAACAAAAAAAACATCCATGCATATTTATTCATTTCCAAGCTGTGCCTACATTTTCTATTACATGTGTGGAGTTACATTTATAATAACAATTTAACAGAGAATACTGAAGTACAGGCAACAAGTAAATGTATAAGGAATACCTTTATTGTCATCGTAAATGTACAACGAGATTCAGGGTGCAGTACCAAGCAACATAAATTAGGAATTAAAATATAACTACAAAATGTAAACATAAAGAAAATATAGAAACATAAAAAAACGAAAATAAAATCATTTTTAAGTGGCAGTGCAGTGCCTCAGGAAATGTTTTGTTTGATTGATTTAATAGGCTATACAGTACGTTGGAGGATGGAAATTTCTAAACATTTAAACGGCAGTGTCAAATTCTAGGCTACTTAATAGGCCTAAACATGGTTAACCAGGGATACAAGACTCGCTGGTAATGGTACAATACAGATGTTATAGCCATTTTTGTTTTTACATATTGAATTAAGATTTATGTTTAGATAGGAATAATTATTGAAAATTATGAGCGTTTTGAATGTATATTTATGTTTTATGTGCCTAACGTCGGGCTTGATGCCACGTGACATAGCAAAGTTTATATGACGTAGGGCGCAGTTGACTTTTGAGGCCGATGGAAAAGGAGAGCTGGGTAAAACACACTATTTGACCACACTTCTCCTTACCAATTCATTTTGTAACCGGTGTTTTTTCGTTAAGTACGACTATAAAGATTAATTTTCAACCACTTTTCATTCAACCTTTTTTTTGCTGTCAGCGAACAAAATAAATAATATATCAACACCAGGCGAGCGAGAAGTTTGCGTTAATTCAGCCTGGCTTATCCGCTTTTCCATGGCTTGGAACGAATGGTCGATACAACAGAATTTCACTTTTAAAATCATACTTTGTCGCTCTTAACAGCGGTGCCCTCCCTGGTGGGCGACGCTGTTTCTGTCCTTATTCCGTGGAGGGGGCCCTCTTGTTCTCCGCTGTCGTAGCGAGTTCTCGATCTTCGGCTGCATTATATAAAATCCGTAACTATGTACTCACTGAACGCATTAACAGCAGCAGGCATACTCATACTCAGTATAAAGTCGTATCTACAAACAGCTAAATAAAAATTCGTTCCGTTTCTGTGGTAAATTTGAGTTTCTTCTCGTACAAGTAACCATAATTGTCATCAAATTCACCAACTGTGCTTTTGATCTTTACATGGCTAATGAGTTCGCCAGTAAATTACAGACAACCTACTGAAGCCACCGCAAAGACTTCGGCGAGATTTCTTTGACATCGTTAAAGAGGCACCAGGCCGTGATGTAGCATATGACGCACATTTTAGCTGACAGTGTTAAAACATTTTTTAAATTCTGCGTATAGGCTACATATTTTTACAATTGGATAATGTAAAGATGACTTTACGCCTACAACAATTATAGCAAAATTTAAAAGAAAAAATGTTATTCATTTCCATATTTGTTTTGACAAACCTAGAGAGGGGCTGAAGAGGGTTGCCGACCACTGGTCTAAGTCCTCACAAGTCTCATCACCCAAAAGTCAGTCACGCCCATCGGACACCACAACAAACATAAGGTGATCTTCTCTCTCCTTTACTTTAACTCTGAGTCTGTATGTGCCCTTAGTTTCCATGTGTTGTCCACTGTAGACCTTGAGCTGTACGGCCTTCCCGTGAATGTGAGGCTTTATTTTCACTGCTATGATATCACTCTCACTGACTCTGCTCCTGACTGTTGGTCTTATTATTGTCATCAGATCCAGCTTTGATCTTTTTCATAAAGTCAGATTATGTGATATGATGTGTTCACTTCATTACTGATTCATACACTACTGCAGTGTTAACTATGGGGAACAGTGACTGTGTAGAGCTCAGAGGAAAAAGAACAAAAGCAGAAAATCCATCACAATACATATAAAGGAGTGCACTCATTATACTGGCCTCATGACTGGATGAATGTGAAGTCATTGATCTCTATGGTCAAATCAAAATCAAGCACACAATGAATAGATGGAAACTAACATGATTTGATTGGCTGCAGCCTAGCTCCCATTAAACTGTCTGTCTCTCATCTCCTCACTCTCCCACCACAAAGAAACAAACAGACATCAAAAACAGGGACAGACTCATGTCCTTGGAAAACGTCCTTTCATTGTGAACATGTTCTTACACTCCCACACTCAAAGGAATTTTGATGTTTTAACCATCCTTCGTGTTCAAATATTGAAATATTACATTTGAAACTGCTGTATAAACACAGCATTTCCAAATAGGCATCCATAATATAGACAATACTATATTATTCACCCAGTGTTGAAAACATCACTTCTGACGAGTAGATAAATAACAGGAAATAACAGTGAATAGTGAAGATGGAAAATACTATGATTTCATTGGCCCATTAGACTGATAACACAGACATGTCATGATTTTTTTTCTCAATTTCATTTTGCGGATGAAGGCTGAAACAATGGAAATAGTGACTTTAATGGTCAGTACAACCTGCTGTGTAAAGGGAACAAACATTTCACTCACCCATATTTTACTCTCAGTCAACAAAAAAAACCTGATAAACTCCCATAAACTACTAAACATCAAACACACAGTATCCCTGTCTTAAATGTTAATGTTTTTACCTTTATAATGGTTCAGACAAGGAAAAAAAGACACAAACAGAATTCAAGGGAACAACCTTTTCCCCCAGTGCTTTCATTGAGAACATGCTCTCCCATACCCAGCATCCAACCAGAGAGAGAGAGAGAGAGAGAGAGAGAGACAGAGAAAAAGAGAGAAAGAGAGAGAGACAGATAGACAAACAAACAGAATGAATATTCAAATGCTGCTATTACTGTCTGTGACCTGTCTAAACAAATCACCTTTCTCTAGAAATTGCAGAGGTTCTGAAATTATGGAAATTACTGAATGGAGAACATAACTGAAGTCAATTCTGTTTTTTCTTTCATTTTGTTCTTGCAGCCACCTTCATTCATAAAATACTGTAATTCATTACTTTGTATGTATTCTCCAAAGACATGCCAAAATATGACCAGGGAATTCCCACCAATTCCCCTCCAAATAAAACTTGTAAAGCAGAGGTTTTCAACCTTTTTGGGCTAAGGCACATCGAAGGTCAAACCAGAACGTCAAAGAACACCAACTTAAAGCTGCTTATTGATTATGAAGAATGTCACACTCATTATTATTAGGCTATAATGTCTTTAGCAAGATTTGACCCATATTGCATTAAAAAAGACTGTCAGATAATTATCAAACAGATAGTTACATCAGACAGGCAATCATGTAATTTGTTAAAAATGCACTGAAGTGTGTCGGAAAAAGAACTATATATTTGTGGATGTCTGGAATTGCATTGTTTCTAGTCATAACTGTAACTGTAGATATCTGAAATTACATTTTTGCTAGTCATAATACAAGTTATGAATATCCAGTATGACATTTTTACTAGCTGCATGGTATTCTGCATATTTAAAATTACATTATGGATATCAGGAATGGATTTTCATTTAGGATAGCTGACATTAAAAGTACGACTATTAACGACTGGGTTGTAGATATTTGAAATGGGAGTTTTTCCAAGAAAGAATGTCATTGTGGATATCTAAAAAGTTCTTTTTGACTAGAAACAATTGAATTACAGATATCTGCAGTATATATCCAGTCTAGCGATTAAATGTTAAACCAGACTGACATTGGTATGATGCAAGCAACACAGCTACAACTAATAAAATTGATAATGAGTGTGTTAGATTTACAGTAGGTGTGTGAATGATTAAGCATTGACAATAGTCAATAGTATTGGTGGCGCCGAGGCGGTGGAAGGCCCCAAATCATATTCTGCTCAGGGCCCCATAAAGGCTTGGTCAGGCCCTGTTTTAAGGGTTGTCCTTGCAGTGTGAACTGTGTCCTTGTTGGATGAGAATGATTTGAATGGTGTGTACTGAGTAGGTAAGTCAGTGTATAATATACAGCATATCATATGTCATAAACACTGGCCAATGTGACAGAGTGACAATAAGGAATCATCTGCTGAAAAATCATCTGAACATCATTGAAGAGTTTACAGGTAAAGTGACTGAATCAGTGTGTGACATTTCCTGTTGTTTGGTGACCACTTCATTTAATCACATCAATGTTTGGTTTCATATGAGCCAAGAACTACAACATATGAACAGCATTTTGTTTGGGTTATGGTTTCACTCTCTTTGATCCCAAATATCTGAATGAAAATATCCACACATCTCACTGTAACCTGTAAATTTATATTATGCATATAGTTAATACAGTATAAATACAGTCACTCACTGTGACTGAGAGGGGACTGGTTCTCTGCTGAAGTCTATAGGGTCATGCATGGATCCGTCACTCTTCATAGACACACAGCTGGGTACTGGAGATCCTGGTCTCTGTGTCCTGTAGTCAACAGGATCCTCCTCCTCACACTGTCCAGACTGACTCATTCTACAGACAGTGTTCTTCTCCTCTCTGTCCCCACAGTCAATCCTTTTAGTTTTCTCCATTCTCACAATGTCCACTGAGACTTCTTCAGACAGTTTAACTGTTTTGGGCCTGTGGACACACACACACACACATACGCTACACTTTATATACATAATAATATGTTTTAACGTAAACACATGCAAACATTTTTTTGCACAATAATATGTTTTAAGGTCCACACACACACACACACACACACACACACACACACACACACACACGCGCGCGCGAGTTTCTATGTACAATTATATGCTTTAAGGTACGCACACACACACACACACACACACACACACTGCACTTTAAGTACTTAATGGTCTCTATTGGTTCAGACTAAAGGTTTGGCCCAGAATGCTCTGCTCCTCGGGGTATGACTACTGGTAATTGAAGTAATATGCCTTCAGACATTACACAACAATGCCAGACTTTTCTGACTTTTCCAACTCTTGTGTAGAGATGCTCTTCATTTTTTATAGTGATGAATTTGTTTGGACTCTGGTAACCTGGATACTTTGCTCTGCCTCTTAACTGAAATGTAAGGTATATAGTATAAGATACTGTGTTATTGAATGAATTTTGTGTGAAAGCAATGAAAATGATTGACAGTTTGGTCCACATAGACTTCTGTTTCACTTACTGTGTGAAGAGTTTTGACTACGTGACTTCAGTTTTGACCAATGCATGTTAGCAAACGGGGAAAAAAAACTGTAACAGACAAGTTTGGAAGTTACCGACCCTACAGACATTTAAAACTAGAGATAGTAGACAAGTAAAAATATTTAACAGAATTGTCATGGCAATAGTGCTATTGTCATGGTTACTGTCTGCTGTAATGACTTTCCCCAACAACGTGTTTACTGTGTTGATAAAAACAACTGTGGTATATTAAAGAAGGAAAATAACATGTGTAACTTTCTGTATTCAAAGACACAATATCAAAATGTGTTTCTTTTAAATGTGAAAAGCATGAAGTAGAGAAGAATACTGCATTACCTTCTGTCAGGTGACTCTGTAAGTCTTCAGAAAGACAGGTCCAGTTCACCATCAGTCCAGACTGTTTGGAAAGTTCTGGTTCCCTAGTTCAGAACTCACAACACATGTTTAAAATCTTAATGACTCTTGTCTGGGTTACTCCAGTGTGTCTGTTAAAAATGTCTCTCTCCAAACACGTCTCAGCCTCCACAGAGAGACGCAGCTACACACCCTGAGTTAAAGAGCAGGGATCAGACAAGTTAGTTCCTGGTTTATGAAGTACAAAGATCAAACTTCAGATTATCAGAACAACAATAAAACCTCAGTCCATGTTATTCTCATTATGTTCCAGATGACAAGTATAAATGGTATAAAGACACATAAACCATATGGACTGTGTGTTCACACAGTGACATATTTTCATGTTTTATGAAGTATGAATATGACAGACAGAGAGACTGAGACCCAAATGTTTAATTCAGAACACAAATAAAGACCTCCAACTAAAACCAAACTATCAAATTGTTAAACCACTAATTATAAACCTAGCACACACTATAAAGCCATTGACTCACACACACAAACACACACAATGCCACACACGCACACACATACTCACTCATACACTCACTCACTCACACACACACACACACACACACACACACACAGAACTGTATTTCACTGCTTTTGTGCTCATATTTCCCACTGTCAGATGATCTGTGTTCAGTTCTAACACTGAAGAAATATGATCCATCATTGATGAAAGTTTAATCGACTGGGACAGAGGCATTGAAGATGAAACTCTGACATAAGAATTAGAGGTGGAGACTGAAGACGTCCTGCAGTATCAAATCTGTATTACTGTGTGGAAGGCTCGTGTAAACAGACCCATTCAGAGGGCTCAGGAGTCTGAGAGTGTGTGTGTGATCAATGCAAGTGCAGTTTCAGAAATATCACTAAATAAGCAGACTGTTAAACCGCCTAAGTTAGAGATAGACAAATCTAATGGAGAGATCAGCCATTGGCAGAAATCCTGGAGCCAATATGACACAGCCATTCATAATAATGATGCACTGTGTCAAAGGGAGAAATTCTCTCACCTGAAGTCCTGTTTAACTGGGGCAGCAGCAAGAGCTGTAGCAGGACTTACTAATGGCAATAAAGTTGATTCAGGACCGGTTTGGAAGAAAGGTTATTGTGGCCAGTGCACATGTCCAAATGATTAAACCTGGCTCCTGTGAACAGATCATCAGATGTTGCTGCACTCAGACAACTTTATGATGCATGTGAGATACAGATTGACACTCTAGAGTCCTTAGGTGTGCACACTGACACTTACGGCTGCTACGCCCAGTGCTGTTACAGCTGATACTGGATGACCTTGCATTAGTCTACACACACAAGTCAGACTCTGATGGTGAACAGAGAGTGCTTGAGCTCACTCGATTCCTGCAAAATGAAGTTCAGAACAGGGAGAGAGAGCACTTCACCTAACAAGACCAGGAAACACACAAAGAGACAATGCACAATATAATAACACACTCACCAGGCCAGCAGCCTTCAGTGAGCATAAATCCACAAAAATGTATGAGTATGTCCTCAGCAGCTGCATTGCACACAGCTAGTAATGCTCCTCAGACCTGTGTGTATTGTCACAGTCCCAGCCATAAACCAGAACTTCGTCCAGACAATTCACTGCCCGCAAGGAAAAACTGAGAAAACTGGGAAGATGCTTTGTGTGTCTAGGCCCAAAACACATGGCAAATTCTGCAAGGTTAAAGGAAAGTTGTACGCTGTCTGCTGGACGGGGGCAGTCGGGGAAGTTTTATTCATGGGATTGTAGTGAAGACACTTAAACTGCCACTGGTAAAGCAAGAGACACTGCACCTCCATACCTCTGGATCTGCTGCTCCTGTGAGAACAAAACACAATGTTGTGAAGGTACCGCTGGAGAATGTGTGGAATATGCAGCAAAGGATTAAAATGAAAGCAGTCGAAACCCATCAAGGGTGCACTGCTGTTATAAAGGTCCCTGATGAACCCATTCAAGAACAGTGCAGAAGAAAAGGCCTGCAGCTTGTCGATCTCCCATTAGAAGGTGTGTGTCGATGATCCAGAACTGTCAGTGTTAACAGGAGCAGACTTTTACTGGCAAGTAGAGTCTGGAAAGGTTGAGAAGATAAGAGAATCTTTTTGTCGCCATGGAAAGCAGCTTTGGATGGGCCATGCAAGGACCAGTGTCGTCATATGGTGTGACCGAGGCAGCTCGCATGCACATCAGCTTAGAGGAGGACATACTGATCTCAGAACAGCTGTGTGCTTTCTGGGAGATGGAGTCACTGGGCATTGGTAATGAGAAAAGCCAAAGCCAAAAGCACACAGAGGCTCTCCAAAGCTTTGAACAGACTGTGAAACTCAAGGATGGACGAAATCAGGTTGAATTACCACGGCGACCTGACAAACCAGATCTTCCAGACAACTTCAGAGTAACCAAACTCAGAGTGGTGTTTGATGCATAATCACACCATGAGAATGAGTAGAGCGGTATTTGGAGTGTCACCGAGCCTGTTCCTATTGGCTGAAACTGTCAGGAAGCACATTGAGCAGTATGAGACAGAGCAGCTCAAGACCGTGGAGACACTGAGAGTCCCTCTATGCCGATGCTTTTTTAGCGAGCTCAGTGTGATGTGGAGGAGTCTTATTTGGTCAGCAAAAGAGATTCTGGCCCATGCCAGCAGGAACCACTGTAAATGGGTGACAAATTCACCTGCCCTGAGAGTCAAGTGGGTAGAGAATGAAATGGAGCGCATGACAAAAATGGATGTGTGTGCAAGTGTACTCATTGTAACCGAGGGTCATTAGGACCCAGCGGAAAAATACAACGCGACACTTCCAATTTAGACTAATTTGACATACTCTATAAGAGAGGTTTGGAAGGCACCCACTTCAGGTTTTTACATCATTGCTGTGGTTGGTGTTTGGGATTTGGGCTGCAAGCTAGTTGAGCAAGTGTGTGTGTGTGTGTGTGTGTGTGTGTGTGTGTGTGTGTGTGTGTGTGTGTGTGTGTATGTGTGTGTGTTCAAACTCTGGCTCTTGTTGTGATGCATGGTTAACATGTAGGTTGTGTGTTAGCAGTCTCTGTAGCAGGAGAAAAGCAGTGACCTGAGTTAGTGATGCGATTCTTACGTGCATGGTTTGACTATTGTTGGTGGAGCTCATGGTTGGATGGATAGCCTCGCGTGGTCAGCATGTCACTGAGAGTATATGGTCCATTGCAGTAGGTACACAGCGTTCGACTGGAACAATTTGCTTTTGGTTTCAAGCCATGATTGTTGACTGTTCTTTGTTTCATTTTAAGGTCATAGCATTGATTGCTGTCTATTTTAGGGCTTTTAAAAAAAATAAAACTACAGACATCGCCTCCCATCTTTGACCCCACTGAGTTCCTTACTCCATACACCATCAGAGTGAAGGACCTGTTTCAGGAACTGTGGGTGAGGGGAATCCATCAGGACGAGCAGTTACCTCCAGACTTGACTGAAAAATGGAACCAGTGGCGTTCAAGCTCCACCTGCTGGCCATTCAGAGGTGGTACCAAACTGAGAACCAGCAAAACATCACAGGTCATCATGTTCAGAGATAGTTTAACCTCACTTATCGATGTGATAGTGAGACAGAGGGTGAGAGAGGTCATGATTGTGTAAATGAGTGTATTTGTGTGTCTGAGAGAGTGTAAATCTA
This sequence comes from Chanos chanos, assembly GCF_902362185.1. Classification (NCBI taxonomy): domain Eukaryota; kingdom Metazoa; phylum Chordata; class Actinopteri; order Gonorynchiformes; family Chanidae; genus Chanos; species Chanos chanos. Next base: position 20,221,643 of record NC_044509.1, read on the forward strand.
AAAAAAAAAAAAAAAGGGGCATTTCTGTGATCATACACACACTGTGAGCAGTAGTGAACACACACCAGGAGCAGTGGCTAGCATTCCTTGCACCTGAGGGGCGGTGTGGTTAAGTGCCTTGCCCAAAGGCACATGGCAGTGGATGCTGATCCTGGGAATTGAACCAGCAACCCTCCAGTCATAAGCCCGGTTGTCTCGGCCTTTTCAAGAGTTTTCAAATTTCCAGGTTAAGACTGTGGAATGAATAAACAGGTAGTTGTTTTCAACGCACTTTCGAGTCCTTCCTTAAATCAATGAAATTCCATTTATTGGCACAAAAAATATCAACCAAAAGGACTTGATAATTCCAATAACACGTAAAAGAAAACGAAAATAACTCAGATTTTTAATATGAAGTGAAAATAAGTGAATCAAAAGTGGTCAAAAAATCGTATACAACCCCTGTCACTCAATCCGCATTCACCAAACCAAGTGCCAATTCCAATTCTCCCGGGTTTTTCCCTCAGTGACGTAAGTGTGCCCTGGCTCTACCGTAAATGCAAGTATAAACTATCATCCAGAATGTCATTTTTCTACTTTAGCACAAACAGGTACATAGGTGCATAAATAATATTAACATTCAGATATATTTACATAACACAAAGTTATTAATTCACAAAATGGCTACAACAGTGTGTGTGTGTGTGTGTGTGTGTGTGAGAGAGAGAGAGAGAGAGTGTGTATGACTGTGAGAGAGAGAGAGAGAGAGAGTGTGTGTGTGTGAGAGAGAGACTGTGTATGTGTGTGTGTGTGAGAGAGAGAGAGAGAAAGAGAGAGAGTATATGTGTGTGTGTCTGTGAGCAGAGTGAGTGTGTGTGTGAGAGAGAGAGAGAGAGTGTGTGTGTGTGTGTGTGTGTGTGAGAGAGAGAAAGAGAGAGAGTACATGTGTGTGTGTCTGTAAGCAGAGAGAGTGTGTATGAGAGAAAGAAAAAAGAAAGTGGGAGAGAGAGAAAGAGTGTGTGTGTATGAGTGTGTGTGAGAGAGAGAGTGTGTGTGTGTTCAGCATCAGAAACACTTTCAGTCTGTAATTGAGTTTTATATGTAATGATATTTTATTTGTGTCTTTCTCTCTGACATGTGCATGTTTACATTAATTTCTGAATAACAAACAACAACAAAAACAGACAAAACAAACAAATCCCTACAAAACTTTGTAAATTAATGAATAATTGTTTATTATTAGTCACAGATTTCTGATACATAAATAAAACTCTGACTGTACTTCATACACACATGTTTGTGATTGTGAGTTCAAGTGGAGGTGTAAATAAATGTAAATGGTACATATGAATATTATGTGTGTCTGTGTGTGTGTATTTCAGAGTTTGTGTGTTTATTTATTTTATCTGTCACAGAGACAGAGGAGTCATAATCCCAAACTCTAAACCCAAACCCTGCATAGAGGGGTTCAGTGAATGTGCAGTGGTATGTGTGCAAGTGTGTGTAAATGTGTGAGTGTGTGTGTGTCAGAGGAGATGCTGTAGAAGGACACAGTTCCAGACGAGCAGTCCAGATACACTCCTACTCTGTGTGTGTGTGAGGGGTCATGAGGTATGACAGTTCTCTGATTATTGTGACGGGCAAAGTAATTGTCACCACAGCACCTCAGACTCCAGGACTTTTCATTGTTTCCAAACACACAGTCATCACTCTTTCCTTTCCTCGCGATTCCTCTATATGTCACTGATATATCAGCATTAGTTCCACTCCACTCAGTCTCCCAGTAACAGCGTCCAGTCAGACTCTCTCTACACATGACCTGATGACAATAATCAAATCTCTCTGGATGATCAGGATACGACTGATTCTCTCCCACACGTGTCACCTTTCTGTTCCCCTCAGACAGAGAGAGGAGTGTGTGTGCTGTGTTTGGGTCCAGTGTGAGATTACAGGCATCTACAGAGAAGAAGAGAAATTAGAGGAGAAGACACATCACACACTCTCAACTCTGTGTGTGTGTGTGTGTTTTATACTAAATGGAGAGTATTATATTATTATATTAGTATTATATTATTAAATATCAGATTTATCTCAGTATTATAATATTATTATATTATGTTATTACAAGGAGTCTGAGTGTCTTATTGTTGATGTGTGTGTTACTGTTGTTTGACCCTTGACCCAGTGTGTTTCCCTCTCGTTACCTGAACCCGTTTCTGACCAGTTTTCCACTTTATTTATTTTATTCACTCACTTTTTGTCTTTCTTTTGTTCACATACAAAATGTACAAAATTAAATAAAAGTCATATTTAATCTTTTTTTTCATTAAATGGAATTAACAAACAAAAGTACTGTATTTTTTAGGAATTTAGATAAATGGTCTCTTTTCCATGGGTGAACCAAACTCAGTGTGTGTGTGTGTGTGTGTGTGTGTGTGTGTGTACTCACATTTTTTTAATCCTGGTTTGATCATGAATTCTCCGCCATGGTCCACACTACAAAAACACACAACAGACTGTGGATGAGTCTCACACATAAGCACAGACACACACACACACACACACACACACACACAGACTGTACTGACTTAAGTCAACAGTGTTGATTCATGTGTGTAGAGAGACACTTCACTCCTGAGTCTCCTGGGTGATTGTAGCTCAGATCCAGTTCTCTCAGGTTTGAGGGGTTTGAACTCAGAGCTGAAGCCAGAGAAGAACAACCTTCCTCTGTCGCTAAACAACCAGACAACCTACAGAGAGAGAGAGAGAGAGAGAGAGAGAGAGAGAGAGAGAGAGAGAGAGAGAGAGAGAGAGAAATAAATAAAAATACATACAGACAGAGAATATCAACTCGTCATCTGGTTTGGGAAGTGTTGTCCATTGTAAAGGTTCCACTCTGTTTTACCATAAATGTTGACTTTGCTAAACTATCCCATTAACTAAACTCACAGACCAGTTACTAATATTAGCTGTACAGATATTGGGGGAAATTCATCTACTTTTATTATCAGTATGTTTCACACACCTGACTAATACTGACCTAAGTATCTTCAGTTTACAGTGTGGATTCTTCAGTCCCACACAGAGAAACTTCACTCCTGAATCCTGAAGGTCATTGTTACTCAGGTCCAGTTCTCTCAGGGGACAGTTTACTGACTGTAGAACTGAGGCTATAGATGAACAGGACTGTTCAGTGAGATTACAGAGAGCAAGTCTGGAGAGACAGAGAGAGAGAGAGAGAGAGAGAGAGAGAGAGAGAGAGAGAGAGAGAGCACAAGCATTCACTCATTTAAGAATTAAAAATTGTACTGATGGAGTTTGACCAAAAAGGTGTTGAATGTTGTGAAAAATTTGCTTAAATTGCTCAAACACACGGTGTGATATTTTTGGGCACGGGATGACTGCAAGTTGTAATTAACTGTACACTTTAAACTGGAGAGACTAATGAAAATTTAAATAAGAAATAAGTTATCAAAAAGGACAACACTTATAAAACTGTCAGTCAAGTTCATATTAAAAGGACTAGCCATGTTTCACACAGAACAAAAGCGAGACAGACATCCTGTTTACTGGCGAACTCATTAGCCATGTAAAGATCAAAAGCACAGTTGGTGAATTTGATGACAAGTATGGTTACTTGTACGAGAAGAAACTCAAATTTACCACAGAAACGGAACGAATTTTTATTTATCGTTGAAAAAGTTATCCTATATGTTGAGTTACTTGCCGTCAAATCGAAGAGAAACGTTTCAACTCTGTGACCGTCACCACTGCACTGAGGCTAACAGCGCGTGTAAATAACGGTATTCAGAGACTACACTAAAACGAAACCTACTTTGTACACGAAGGTAAAGAACAAAGACACAGAGAATCCGACATTTCCCAGACACCCGACACTCGTTGGTCTCTCTCAAATTTTACCTCAGAAAATTCACCCCTCGCACTCCGGCAGTTAGCAAGTCTCTCGATTTCCAACTGGCTTTGGTTGCTTAAAATAGCCTAAGAAACCGATTGCAAAGGTTCCTATGAAATTTTATAAATTCTGCTTATATAATGATAGCGTGATCAGGTATGTAGGCAAAATCTCTTAAGACAGTTAGTGACCCCAATAATGAGTACAGCAAGAGCCGAGATCTGACAGCTTCTCTCGCCGGTTCAAACTGATCACACTGACCTGTGGAGACCCCTATTGTGGTGTATTCATAACCTTTCAAACTGGGTTCTGCTTGTATGATACATAAACAATCACATACATTCAGCTGAGTGTGTCAGAAATGTTGAAGTAAAAATCATGAACCTGAAGCAGCTGTCAAACATGATGTGTTCTTTCGTCGCTAACCCGATTGGCGTTGAAGCCAAAATAATTGGCATAGCCTTATGTCGGGAGAGGATTTTGAGACTCCGATTAAATGTATTATGATTCCCTGATGACTACCTAATCGAGCGTTACCGTTTTTCATTATAATTTATCATTTATCCGAACAACTCCGGCCTACATCTCTAATATTAGCAGTGGTGGAATATAACGAAGTACAAGTACTTCGTTACTGTACTTAAGTACATTTTTCATGTATCTGTACTTTACTTAAGTAGACTTTACTTAAGTAGATTTAGTTGTGGGTACTTTTGACTTTTACTCCACTACTGTATAAAAGGGCCATCAGTTGGAAACCTCTGCCTCAGAAGACAGTGCTTAAATGGTTGTCCAAGGAAAGTATAACTCAGATTTACATACACTTACATAATTTCATCAAGTAATCATTTAACATCACCATCTATATTCAGTCCGTTAACCCTCTCAGTATTTTTCATATTAAACACAAGTCCTTTCAGTCAGTTAAATATTTCACACTACCGATTTCAACATGATAACCAATGCATTGTGCAAGTTCTGTATTTTTCCAGCAGGCTGGCAGAGCTCCCTCTCCCCCCGATGCACCCCAAAGTCAACAAGTTGCACGTACACCAAAGACCGCACCCATAAACTTCTCGTCCAGGTCAGGATTAGCCAACTGACCTGTCCATCCAGGCTGCCCTCTGACCTTACGACCAATAGGGTTAAAGATACAGGTCAGCATATATAAGACTCGAATCTCCCCCGATCGTCAGATCAACCCCCACTCTGGCGAGAAGAAGTCAAAACCTGGACAGTTTACGTTTATGCGGTGTGCGTCAGTGACGATTGTAAGTGCTAAACATTGTTGGGATAAGGGTGCATCTTTCGTAAATAAGGGGAAGATTTGTAATTAACTGTACATAGTTTGTTATATATGTATATATGTCTTTATTAGCATTTTCATTAGTAACGGTTGCATGCACAACTGCTGTAATTTCCCTGCCGTCTGCCGTCATTAAGATACGTATTTGTATGTATGCTAGTCCTTGCCTATACGTAATAGCCACATAGCCGTATCGAACATAGCATAAAGGATACAATGCATGTGTACCTGTACAGTGACGTGCATGACCTTAGTGTAACCTCTCCTCTGTTGCCATAGTGCCGGTCCACGATCAGAGTCCCATTAGCACGCATGCGCAGTGTAGCGCCCCAATATGGCGGCGCCCTGTGAATTATTTTCTTAGCATAGCCACTTAGCATGCTGACATTAGCTATGTAGCATGCTACAGTTAAGAGACCAATGTGGTTACCGCACACTAGCGCTACTAGTGGGCTCACGAATGTGGACCGGCAACAAGTTATTACAGTCTGTCTAGTCATGCAACCAAATATTCCCTGTAAATAGTGTTGTTCATGTGCATGTATATGTACTTATGTTTATGTTCACATCCATCTTTAACTGTTTATTCATTATGGTTTATATGTTTATTCCAGCAACACACACAACCACATACCTACACCCAAACCAGACCATATCAACCAAACCCCCTTTTGTAAATTCAAGTGTGCTCATGTCGTGCTGTGCGTTTTAATAAATATAAAAAAAACCCAAATTGGATGCTTGGATTGTGTTCTGACCGACACCCCACGGTGACAGCAAGGTCCCTGAAACAGCGCAAAGGCACAGTGACACAGGGAGCAGCACACCTAACACTGCACTCTCAGTCACCCTCCTTTTCAACTACATTTTACCGAAAGTATCTATACTTTCTACTCTACAACATTTCTACAATGCGTTGCGTTACACGTTACAGTCACATTGCGTTTTTTTTGTTTGTTTGTTAGTTTTAAAGTAATTAATGGCGAGAGGGGAATTGGTCCACTGAACCAATCAAAGCGGGCAGATAATGTTAGAGCCTCCTTCCACACGAGCGGGGTGCGCCCGCAGCAGCAGCAGCATCAGCAGCATCAGCAGCAGCACTAACCGGTGATAAAACACCCAAAATGGATTTCGAGAGAGGCCACCACGGAGATTCAGCCATTAGACATGCGCCACCCATGGCCTTATTTAAAAGAGTTGTTTGAGATAACCGGTTCTAAAACTGATTCATGGAGATTCCGGTGCCATCTTTGTCTCCCTCGAAAACACGAGATGCTAGCTTTCAAAAATTCAACGTCAAATTTGAAGAAATATATTAAGGTAAATAAAGTTGCTTAACGCTACCTGACTTTTGCATGTTAAATTAATTTAGGGTAGTCTTGGTCCTGGGTGTTTGCTTGGATGCTAGATCCTGGGAACAGCTGTGTTTAATGCCCCTTTTTTTTGAGGCAGACAACTTTGACTTGAATGTGTTTACTGCAGTCAATATAACACAATGGTTTTGCATTGTGTTATTTTGTGTTTGGTTTTATTTATAGTAGAATAAAAACTTTCAAAGGTATAATCAGTCCTCTTTCTTATTTTGCTTAATGGCATTTAACTCTGCAGATCACCCCTGAAATTCTGATTCACAGAATCGTAAGTCTAAGTGTGAACTGTGTCACAGAGGGCAAACACAATAAAAACAAGAACCTTTGAAGAGATTGTTTGCCAGTGTTATCAGTAGCATCATCTGCAGCACTGTTAATTAAAATGGCACAGCCCATACTATTGATGTATTAAACAAAATATACGTACAGTAGGCACACTTAATGATATTGTAGACCATTGCATTAGGGAATACATTCAGCAAGCACTTTTACTTTTAATACTTTAAGTATATTTAAAAGCAGGTACTTACTTACTTTCACTCAAGTAAAAAGGTTAATGTGGTACTTTTACTAGAGTACATTTTTGTCTGTTTATTTGTACTTTTACTTAAGTACGGTGTTTGAGTACTTCCTTCACCGCTGAACATTGGTCATGTTACTGCCGTAGCCACGTGAATAACGGGAAAGATGAAGACCCGTAGTTATGAGTCGCAAACGAATCACTCATTCCTACACTGAGCCTGCACAGCGGTTATGTGACAGGTGAGCGGAGGACACAGAGCCGAAAGACCCCTTTGTGAACGAAGCTGAACGTGCAGCCAAATAGTAAAAAAAAATTACGTTCTAAGTCGTAATCATGCGACCATCTGCCGTGGTGAAACTATAATGTTCCGAAGATGGACCGCTAAAAGCAATCTTAAGATACTTCGCCCCGTGCGTTCTTGTCCTGTTTTTCACGGCATATAGATTTACACAACCTGGTACCAAGGTTGGAATTGAGTTCATAAAAAAAGGCATATAGGCTACCAAATACAAAAGTGAATCGAATGGTTGCTCATGCTCACCCTTCTATCCACTCACATTTGTCGACATGAATCCCAGTATGATTGTAGGAAAATAATTGTTAAATTTATGCAAGATAGGCATAACATGTTAGGCTTACAAATCTACATATCATCGCTCTTAAGTTTCAAGCACGTTGAATCTGGCTATAAACGTTTCATATCCCTTATCAGTCATGTTGATCTGATCCATTTTTAGAAAATAGAATTTAATTTGTTTTGCAATTACTAGTGTTTGTATTTCAGTGCCAAGACTTACTTTTCATCCGAAATAGCTGGAAAATTGTACGTAAATTATTTAAGTTCATGTTGTGAATTTTAATTGTTTTCTGTTAAGAATTTAAGTAAGAATGCACGGGCAAGACGCGGTTTGCGCGAGAAGCCCTTTTATAGTCAGAAATCGTTAGAAACTGTATAGAAACTGTTATATTTTGGCGAGCGTCTTTTGACCGACACCTGGGGGCGGCACAGGGGTCCGCACACTTTGTCAAGTAGCCCATCACTGTCTTGATTTGACATGGGAAATCCTAATGCATCCCATCTTCCATCCATAATATGTGGCCCATGAATAAGCCTTGCTATTTTCTCTCCTTTCCTATAATGTACAGTAGTCTGTCACTTATTACTAGTGGCCTGATAATATTATTGTCGAAGATAGCTAGACCCGCCACTGGTGAAAGTGATGCTATTGCAGTGAAAGGTCGGAAGACGAGTTGAGATTACCCGTGAGGTCAAGCAGGGAATTATGGGTATTATGGGCTGCCATTGCAAATAAATGGAGTTTTTATTCCACTCAAGCTGGACACTGGGACAAAGGGCAGTTTGATTACTGAGAGTGATATCACAGCAGTGAAAATAAAGCCTCACAGGCCGTACAGCTCAAGGCCTACAGTGGACAACACATGGAAACTAAGGGCACATACAGACTCCGAGTTAAAGTAAAGGAGAGAGAAGATCACCTTATGTTTGTTGTGGTGTCCGATGGGCGTGACTGACTTTTGGGTGATGAGACTTGTGAGGACTTAGACCCAGTTAAAAGATTTTACTGTATCAACAGCTCCACTGATCAGAGCTATAGTATGGGTGTAATTGTGCAGAGATTTCCAGACGTCTTTAAAGGATTTGGTACTCTAGTCTAAAGAAAGAGTTAGACAGAATGGTGCCTCTAGGAGTGATAAAGAAAGTGGAAGAGCCCACAGAATGGGTGAATTCAATGGTCTGTGTCACAAAAGCAAATGGTGATTTCCACGTGTGCATGGACCCAAAAGATTTAAATTAGGGCTGAACGATTTGGGGAAATGATCTAATTGCGATTTTTCTGACAGATATTGTGATTGTGATTTGATTTGCGATATGAGTGCTTAAAGTCAAGCTTCGGTTCAATATTCACTGTGTAGTATATTTAAAACATGTGATGGAGCATTACCACATGAGATACCATCAAAATGTTAACTACTCTAGATTCTCTATATTCTAATATAAGGATGAGAACTTAAAGATATGAATTGCTTCCAACATGTGTTTATTACATTTTTGTAATTGGCATAAAACATAGACCAATGAGCGGAGGAGGCCATTGTTCCGCACCACGAATGTAACGCTTTCCTTAGGTTTCACGTGTTTGTTGCTGGTGGGCGTATACGCAGTCGCCTTGGGTCACTTCTGATTGGTGAACATGACTGGTACACGAGGAGCACGGCGATTGTGATTGGTGAGCATGACTGTCACACAAGGTGTACGGCATGAATTTGTAAAATCATTAACACGACAGTTTAAACCCTGGGTCAGACGCGCTGAACAATGAATTGCATGAATTGCAGCCTTTGCCATTTTGCTAATGGCATTGTTTCAAATCGCGATTTGTACATCAAACATAATGCAAACATGATCATATTCCTACAAATGAAGAACACGAAGTACAGCACAAAGTCACTGTGCCATGGGCCATATTATTGAGTGCATAGACGGTGTGTGTGTTTATGTAGACAACACTGTGCTATTGTAACGGGGTCAATCAGTTCTGTTATTGAATGTTAAATCCTGCATAAATGGGCTCAGTGACTTTTATGCTGTATTAGATACGTTGTGGGGAGCCCCCAGCAGGCAGTTACACTATTGCTGCGGTAGTTAGGGCAAATAGCGGGTCCACAATAAAAGTTATTAAAATCATATTTTAATCATCTTATAACATGTTCTGTATATAATTCTATATAAATAAAATGTATAAACTACACTAGAAATCGCGTTTTGGTGACGATTTAAAATCAATTGTAACTTTTAATTACTTTTGTCAGTTGACCTTAAAACTCCTTGATTACAATTTTAATGTGATGTAAATATATTTCATTTAGGCAGACCAAATTGTTTATGCCTTACTGACCCTTCTTGTGCAGGTAATCAATGTTGTTCACTATTGTATGTCTCATGTATATTTTAACTTTCATTCATTGTGTTATGACTAGTCAATGTAACGGCATTCCCATGCCTTTAGATGCAGTATCTTTTTATGGCCACTAGAGTGTAGTGTTTATCTTTAAATGAGAATTGTTTTACGTTAACGCTATTGAAAATGGATTGAGTTGTAATTTATATGCTGTATTGTCAGGACGTACAACGGCGCTGGACACAAGTGCGGACAACTGAGAGATTTTAATGATAAATGAAACAAACAGAAAGAGCCTCAACATAAACAGGGTTAACAGGAGGCTAGAAGAAAGAGTACAAACGGGTTAACAGATAGTCTTGGAACTTTGGCACACGAAACACAAGACGGCTCAGTAGACACGGGGAAAGCGTAGACTTCGCACTGACTAATCCGACGGAGATGTTTAAATAGTGAGGTGTACAATCGAACTAAAGTGAGGGCAGGCGTGCAGGAGGAGAGTGATCAGACCGGTGATTAGTAAACCGGTAACGCTGAGCGTGGAATGGCTCGAGGGAGGAGGCGAGGTTGTTACATGTATATTGCATATGTACCATCTTGATTTAATATTTGACTTTTCTAGATATATATGTAATCTCTCTATACAATCACAATATAGTAATATTATAATAAAAGATGTTTTATTGGGAGTTTTTCAATAACCAAGGCAATAATAATAATACTAATAAGTTTATTTAGAGCCCAATATCGCTATTTATAGTCTCAAAGGGTTTTATAATCAATTAGCATTTGGCATATCAAACTTAACATAAACTACATACACCATTGCTATATACCCATGTGCTCTAGTTAACAGCAAAATGGTTAACAAACATGCTTACACCATTCCCTAGTAAATAAACTGTAAACAACAAACACACACACACAACACAGTACTGAACAGTGTTTCTTTCTCAAACGTAAAACTCTTTAGCAAGACTCTTTGGATGAAACTGCAAAAGACAAAGCTCTGCAAAGGGTCCTAACAAATCTTAAGAAGAACTTTGCAGAACACTACAACTTTTAACATCTGAGTTCAATGCTGTTGTACGCTCAGTCAAACGGCAGAGCCGAATAAGGAGTTCATATTGTCAAACAGCTGCTTAAGGAGGTGACAGACAGTAAATCAGATCCTTCTTTAGCTCTGTTAAGTTACCGAGCTTCACCTGTGGGACATGGTGTGTCTCCTGCTGAACTTTTTTGAGTCATAAATTCCGCACCACCCTTCAAAAAACAACAACAAAAATCCCCCCACCACGCAAGAGGCAAAAAGCAAATGATGACTTTCTCTCTCTCTCTCTCTCTTTCTCTCTCTCCCTGTGGACTTGCAATCTTTATTCTCACTTATAAGTCCTGTTATACATTTAACTGAAGGCTATTGTTTCTGTACATCAATTAGACCTAAGTATCATTCCAATAATGTGTTTCGAAGTCCAGTCATTGAGGGAAAAAAAAAAGAATTATTTGTGTGTTTATTTTTCCCTCAACATTTCTGACACACTCAGCGGAATGTATGTGGTTGTTTTGTAGGGCTTTCTACAGGTCAGTATGATCAGTTTGAAGAGAAGCTGTCAGATCTCGGCTCTTGTTTATTCATGCAGCAAGGAGACAAGTCACACAACGACACAATCCAGCATCACAGTAGTGAGTTGTCTAATCTTTGTACTCTAGGGTTGACCTTTTTATGAACTAGAAAGCAAGCTGTATAATACGGGAGGGGCTTATTGGGTTTCACGTTCCTCATATGAAAATACAGAAATAGGAACTTGTCTATGACACCCCATAACATTTTTGCTGACTATTTGTTAATCACAAGGCATTTTCCTGTTATGGTCACACTAGCTCTGTCCTTATTTGACATACACCAGACCTTAGCTCAGCAATTCTCTAACCGTTTTCATTTAGCCTCTACCCAATGGGCACATGTAAGCATGAGATAAAGCAGTTTTCTTACAGAAGGAATAACACATTTTTCCAACAGGAACCCAAAAGGAAAGGGCCACACAGGTTCATAACAACTCAAGAGACCGGAGACGTGATTCCACCAAATGATAAATTTTATTACAATTTTATTTAAAACAAACAAATGGTCATCCCACCAATTAGTGGGGCAGTACACCTGCGGCACTGAACCTTACACACCAAACACAAGTATCTTCACACACTATCACACAAACAAACAAACAAACAAAAAAAACAGGCGCAGGGCTGGGGCTTACCGTCGCAGTAAGGGGCAAATTGAAGGGGGAAGGGGTCCTGAGGCTAAACACCACACGTGAATACAACGCAATCCAAATCAACACCCTAAGTGCTCTACAATAAAGGGGCCAGTGACGGGGCTCCACTACCTAGGGACTGGTCTGTCACCTGCTTGGGCCCAACAGCTCCAGTCCAACTACAGAAAAGAAGAAAATGAAAAAAAGACAGCAGTTGTCAAAACGACGCCTGTGTGTTAGACCAGAATAAACAATGGGTAACTGTAACTAAAAAACACACTAAATACACTAAACCAGGGGGTCAAACTCATTTTACTTCAGGGGCCACATATAGCGTAATTTGATCTTAAGTGGGCCGGATCAGTACTAATCTCAGATGGAGAGAGGTAATTGTTTAATGTGTTTGGGTGAGATCACTGTGAATGACTGGGGACGTTACTTTGTGACTCCTCCTTTAATTATTTGCCAGGGTGCACTGTCCATATTATTATCAAGACGCCGACGGGAATGTTCTTCAGGTTATCTGCTTCAACGAAGACGCAGTCCCCCGTATTAAAACTCTAGTGTATTTCCAGTCACTTTTCTTCGCCGTTAGGCCAGACAGTTGTCAGTAAACTGAACAGTAAATGGAAGCGCCGGCAACCCCACACTGATGTACTGTTCACCATAAAGCAAAATAAAACTAAAACTAGACGAACAGGACGGGTAACACAATAACACAAAAGGAAGAAATGTAAACCCTCCGTTCGAATAACCAAATACAAAAAAAATGGAGAAAATAAATAGAAACAAAGCAAACAAAATAAGGATAACCAGCGATTGCTTGGCCAGGTGCACGCCGGGATAACCAAAGTACAATCAATAATAATAATAATAATAATAACAATAATAATAATATTAATAATAATAATAATAATAATAAACAATAAAACACAGAAGACAAGAAAATAAATTCACCATAAAACCAACCAAACCAAAGAAAATGAAACACAAGTAACCAACGGGTTACATATCCATATTAATTGCTTGTATACAAACAAACTCAACAGCACAAACAGAACAGAGGAAAACAATCAGCAATTGCACCCAATATGACTGAAGGTTTTCTAGGTGTTGTCCTTTTTGGTAGCTTATTTCCAGTTTAAATTTTCATCAGTCTCTGCAATTTACACTGTACAGTTAATTATAACTTGCACTTGTCCGGCGCCCAAAAATATCACACTGTGTGTTTGAGGAATTTAAGCAAAATTTTCACATTTCACACCTTTTTGTCAAACTCTATCGGTACAATTTTTAATTCTTAAATGAGTAAATGATTATGTTCTCTCTCTCTCTCTCTCTCTCTAGACTTAATCTCGGTAATCTCACTGAACAGTCCTGTTCATCAATAGCCTCAGTTCTACAGTCAGTAAACTGCCCCCTGAGAACTGGACCTGAGTAACAATGACCTTCAGGATTCAGGAATGAAGCTTCTCTGTGTGGGACTGAAGAATCCACACTGTAAACTGGACATACTGAGGTCAGTATTAGCCAGGAACTTAAATACAGTGTTTAGAATAACTATGTTAATATTTCAATGAGACCAGCTCGTTGTATGGTTAGTAAAGTACTGTTGTGTGTGTGAAACATACTGATCATAAAAGTAGATGAATTTCCCCCAGTATCTGTAAGGCTAATGTTAGTAACTGGTCTGTGAGTTTAGCTAATGTGACAGTTTAGCAAAGTCAACACTTATGGGAAAACAGAGTGGGACCTTTACAATGAATCACACTTCATGGCTTGGCTTCAGCTCTGAGTTCAAACCCCTCGCACCTGAGAGAACTGGATCTGAGCTACAATCACCCAGGAGACTCAGGAGTGAAATTTATTGTATGTGAACGAAAGAAAGACAGAGAGTGAGTGAATAAAATAAGTAAAGTGGAAACCTGGTCAGAAAGGGGTTCAGGAAACGAGAGTTCAGATACAGATTCAGATTCAGACAACTTTATTGGTCCCATGAGGGGCAATTCATTTGCAGCTTACCCAGTCTACACTATACCATCCTGTTCCACATCATACCATATCATACCATACACTTATAATAACACACACACACAATATTCAAAAATACCACATGTTTACACCCCCAGTTCCTCCCAAACCATTACCCCAAATCTCATAAAAAGAGACAGAGTGAGACAATCTGTAACACACACTAAAGACAGGACGAGACAGAAAGACAGACGACACCATCTTACCTGAGATTTATTATGAAATAAATATAATATTTCATAATATAATAGTAATATAGCGACATAATACTCTCCATTTAGTATAAAACATACGCACATACACAGAGTTGAGAGTGTGTGATATGTTTTCTCCTCTAATTTCTCCTCTTCTCTGTAGATGCCTGTGATCTCACACTGGACCCAAACACAGCAAACACACTCCGCTCTCTGTCTGAGGGGAACAGAAAGGTGACACGTGTGGGACATACTCGAAGCAGTTTCATAATATAAAAAATATAAAGCTATATATAAAAATATACACCTAAATATAAATATTACCACAACTTGAAGTTGTCTGTCAATAAATATCAATAAATAAAAATGTGTACAAGGCAGAATCAGTCTAGGAACCTTCGGATTACCAGACAATTGCTGTACCTCCTGAAGCACTGTAACCTCAGCAAAAAAAAAAAAAAATCGGAATGCAAATACAAAGTACTCTATGTCAAATGCTTTTTTGGACAGCTGACCAATCACAAGTGGAGTAGTGAGACCTGTCGTCTATCATAACAACCACTAAAAATGGAGAAGGTAGCGGTGGAGAAGTTTACTGAGCGCAGTGAACTGTACGACATGACAGTCAAACTGCATCATAACATTCATCATAAAGAGGCTGTTTGGAGTCAAATTGATCGGATCCTAGGAGTGTCTGGTAAGTGTTTTTGTTTACTGCCTGTCATTGGCAAAACTAGTCTGTTAGCTGTTGTTGTTATGGCAACAAAAGACGCTCTGAACTGCTTTTTGGAATAAATGCTGCCAACCTTTCTTTCTACCTGAAAAAATGCTCTGGCCGACGTTTTTCAACAAAAAAGACCCTATGTGTGAACACTCTCTTAGACATTTCTACACTTACTATGCAACACACACTGTAGTCAAGCCTCTCAAAATACAACACACACGCGTGAGCCCAGTCTCTAGGCGTGACGTAGTGTTTTCCCTGCATGCCTCCAAACGTGTTTGTGCAACGTTACGATACACAACCAATCACCAGCATTACTAGATCTTGGTACAAGCATTCTGCATGCCTACTGGCACACTGACGCTGATAAGATTTACTTCTTAGGTATCGAAATTTGATTCCGAATGACAACGCATTTTTCAATACTCGATAGCATCAGAGCAATTCGGTCGGTGCCATAAAAGTATCGAAGTTTGTTACCCGGCCCTACACACACACTCTCTCTCTCCCTCTGCCTCCCTCTCTCTTTCTCTTTCTCTCCTCCTCTCCCTCCCTCTCTCTCTCATACACACAGTCTCTCTCTTTTGCACACACAGTCTCTCTCTCTTTTTCTCTCTCTCACACATACACACACAGTCTCTCTCTCTCCCTCTCTGACACACTCACACACACACATACACACACACACACACAAACAAACAAGCTCTCTCTCACCTACTAATCCTCCCTGCCTCTTTTTCTCACACACGTCCCCTCTCTCTCTTGCGCTAACACACACACACACACACTTATGTATACACTGTCTCTCTCTAACACGCATACACGTACACACACACACACACACACACACACACACACACACACACACACACACACACTTTCTTCCTTTCTCTCTCTCCCTCCCTTACATACACAATCTCTCTCTCTCTCTCATTCTCACACACACACACACACACACATACTCACTCATACACTCACTCACTCACACATATATGCACTCTCTCCCTCTGTCTCTTTCTGTCTCTTTCACAGACAATCTCTCTCATTCTCTCTCTCTCGCTCTCTCTCTCTCTCACACACACACACACCGATGTACACACTGCCTCTCTCTAACACAATCTGTTTTAATGAGATATAGATGAGTATGACTGATGACATATTTAGTACTGAATATTTCCTGACTGAGCTGATGAATTCTGGTTTATAAATGATTCTCTATCAGTTTACCTGCCCTGCTCTGTCACATACTGACATGAACTAACCAGTACCAGTGAGGAACCATTGGGCTTAGTGCAGTTAACCAGTATGGAGTTCTTTTAGTTGTTTTTGAGCAAATGGAAAAAAACTCAGTCTGTATAGACTGACAGACCATGACTCATCCAGTCTTCTTTCTCTCCTCTTCTCCTCTCACACGCTCCCTCTTTTCTCTCTTTCTCCTAAAGACTGTCAAACTCTTTCTCTCTTCTCATTACTCAGCACTGATGTTTACAGTCTGACAAGTTTTTATTTATCACTATTTTCCATATTCCACTAAAACCTGTGTATTTCACATTGTGTGTGAGAGACAGTGTGATTATTTAATATTATGTCTGAATCTGATCTTCAGTGTGTTCTGAGCTGCGACCATGTCAACAAGTAAAGCGAAGTAATCACTTCAGAAAAACGCAGCAAATCATTAATAAATGGTGGTGCATTTTACACTGTACAATAAGGCTCCCTTTTGGCAGTTATAAATGTTAGGATCTAATAAATAAATGGTCATAAAAATGAGATGGAGCTGAAAGTTTAACACGCTGACTGATAAAAAAAGAACATAAAGTCAACTAAGAGCAAGATCTGAGATTTACCAGAATGGATAGATGAAAAGTGCAGCAATAACTTTATCTTGCCAAATAGTGAGCCCACATTGAGATATGAAAAGTAACCCTAACCCTAAACTTGTTTATAAGTGTTGTATATAATTGTAATGATTTATAAAGTATTTACTGTGCTGTTCTCGCTACGTGTTTTATACAACCTGTATGTCAACGTGGATTAAACAGCCAGCCAAACTCGGTTTTCATGAGCCAGGAAGTGAGCGCCTTGCTCCTTTATTAACGTTCTTCAGGTGAGGCAGGTGAAAGTTTACAAGTGAAACTGCGATAAATAAAAACAGAAAAGACTTAGAACGTCTCTTAACTAGTTACCGTATGGCACAACTGACTACAAAACAGAATTACAAGCAAATGGTACATTAACGTGGTCATACATTAGTATACAAAGTTATCGTAAATTAGCATCGCTGCGACAACTGAATCGATTACTATCAATCTGCACACCATGTATCTAACAGTGCATATAGAAGAAACTCTAAGTTACTTACGCTTGTTAAATAAAGTACAAAACAACCAAACTTACAGACATTGCTTTCGAGGGTATTAAGAAAGTTCAAAACACAGGGGAAGCCTACACACGCGCACATCTATGCTCCATAGCAACATAGCACTTCCCTCTCTCACGATTCACAGCAAGTCTCTTACAACGTGTCAAAATAAAAGTCATTCGTGGATTCAATGTAGTGTGTCCATTTGAACAGCCACTGCATGAACTATAACCAATCATCATTGGCAACATACAAACCTCCTTCACCAACTTAAATCAGAGGGCAGAACATTTACAACCTAATTAATAACCTAATTAGAAACCATTTACAAATCCTTTATAAGGGTAGTCTTATTGTAAAGTCATACCGGAAGTCCTGCATGCTTTATGCCAACACGGGAAGCATGAAGTGTTTCGAATGTGGGGATATTGGGCACAAAAGACTCACCCACCTGCCCCCGTAAGGCTCAGATTAACGGAGACGCTCCTACAGGTCACAGTGTGGACGCATCAGGGCCCAGTCAAAATGATCCAGAAGCCGCTGATGTTCACACAGAGTGTGAGGTTGTTTTGAGCCCAGAGTGGCTTTTTCCTTTCCCCTCCCATCATGCCCGTCACGGTTCTTTGGGTTTAAGGTTGACATAACTCTGCTGCTGCTGTCTGGAAGCTCCACAGCTGAGGAATCCTCTGAATGGATGAAGACAGGAGAAAAAAAAACAAGCGAAATGATCAAGTAAAAAGAAAAGATCTGATCTACAGCCATCCTGAATGTTATTCTAACATTACCATGCATATAACACTGTTGAATCTGCAAATGATAACTTATGATGGTAAAAGATCACTCCTTATTCATTGACTTATCAGCGAGTAGCTCACGCCGATATATATCTGTCGTGCTCTATAAGTTGTCAACTTGGCATGACATAGGGAAAATAGTATTACGGTAAGTTTTCACAGCTGTGAATTTCGCGTGGGTGCAAAATTCACACTGATGTTGCGAAATTGATGCAAATTCATAGACGCCTGCAAAATTGAGATGGCGAATTTTCAACTTTATGCAAATGAGCACCGCAGGAGAACCGGTTAGCCTTAGGATTTTGGTGCTTCACATCAACATGATCTAGAAGTTGATACATTTACAGTGATACCACACTAAGGTGGGGATCACACTAAAAATAACTAGCAGGCAGACATTTATCTCGTTGCTATGCACTCACGTTCTTATCATTTCAAATGATCAGTTTCTATTAAGAATCTTACTGCTTTGATTGGTCAAAATGCCAGAAATGTTCCTAGTACTAAACACTAAAATGCCACTGAGGAGCCTTGTGTTTATGCTCTAAAAGTTGAACTAAATTCTACTTGGATCAGCTTACTATTTTTAAACAGTTAATATTCTAATTGAGGCAAAAACAGGATCTATGGACAAGGCTTAGGCGGCCATGGGTAGGACAGGTATTCCATTCATTACTTAATTCAAAGATCAGAGGAACTGCTGTTTTGATTTCTAAAAAGCTTCAGTTTACACCTGAAAATAATCCCTGATCATAATGGACAGTTCATCATTGTTTCTGGCAGACTCTTTCATATACCAGTCATATTAGTATGTGTATATGCCTCTAAATTTGATGATGCCAAATTTATGACCACACTTCTATCCTCTGTCCCAAATATAAATACACATTATTTAATTCTTGGAGGCGATATAAACTGGCCCCAGCTAGGAAACAGTACAAGCAACTGAGGAATTTATATGCTTTAGCAACTCAGATGAGACTAGTAAAATGATCTCCTCTTCTGCTTACCGCAATAGGCAACGCAGAAAGACAGAAGAGGATATAATTGATAAAATATCTGATATTGATAAGCAATATGCAATAAATCCTACTCCAGATTTGCCAGCTTAGAGCAGCCGATAACCCTGGAAGAAATATATGACAACATTAGGGAATTCACATGAGATTCGGTCTTAGACCGTGTGTTAGGTTTTTCCTCGTTTACTGTGGGCAGCCTTGGTCTAAAGGTTGGAGAACCGGGCTTGTGACCTGAGGGTTGCCGGTTTGATTCCTAGGCCCAACATCCATTGCTGCGTGCCCTTGAGCAAGGCACTTAACCCTAATCCTCCCCGGGTGCAGAGGAATGCTGCCCACTGCTCTTGCGTCTGTTGTGTGTTCACTACTGGTGTGTTGGATGGGTTAAATGCAGAGACAAATTCACTGTTCACAGTGTGTGCGTGCAATCATGGAAACTTAACTTCATATCCGTATTAGATAGATAGCGTGCATGCTTTCTTTCTAATTTCCTCCGTCAACACACCTCAACACTGGGATTTCTCTTCAGTGCACAGCTGCGTGCACACACACACACACACATACACATTTCCTCTCTCACTCTGGCATCCACTCCTCATGTAATCCTACACTGTATAACTTACACATTGCCTCACTACCTCTTATTGTCATTTGTGCCTTGATCATTCTATTTGCTGCTGATTATTGGTTGTCTGTCTCATAAAATTAATGCTTAATAATTTTATGAGACAGATTTATATGAGACTGAATTATATGAGACAGATTTGATAATCCCATTACACATGCATCTTTTGGTGCCCCCGTGTTAGGATTGCTATTGTACCTACACTATGAACTATTATTTTGAATGGTTCCACAGACCAGGTTTTTTATTTTAGCAAGGGGCAGAACTAAGGGTGAGGCTCCTAGCATGCCACATTGTCAAAGCTGTTTATTTACCTTACCACAATTAAAAAGCGAGTAATATACATCAAATAAACCCTCTGGAGTCGGTCATCCCACAGGTGGCATGAAACAGATATTTCACTCTTCGAAAGCTCTGTGAATTCTTGTCTCAGAAACGTAAAACACACATCCTCCGAAACCTTCAGCTGTCTACTCTACAATGTACATTGTTAGAAAGTGGATTTATTTTGTAGAACTGTGTGAGGGAAATAAAAACAACAACAATCACCTCTCAGTCTCTGAGTCAGAAAGCAGCTCCCCAGATAGCAAGCATACATTTGCCCAACGTTGGAACCACGGCTTGACAAACGCGACATGACATTGATTACTGACTTTGGGCCAATGTCATTTTGGCCATCGGGGTACCTATTTCTGGTTAGCAAGACACTGGCTTATATCCAAAGGCCGACGTATTTTGTTGTTATCCATTTGATGAATACACAGTAATGTAGACTACGCAAATTAATAATGAACAGATCATCATGTCATGTTATCCTGTGCAATGGCTAATTCTTCAAGACATGCCTATTCGTGAGCTGTAAGGTCTATACCAACATAATAGGGTTATGCCATAACCAGAGGAAATTATTGCTGATAACCAATTTATTAATTGATAAACATGTCTTAACCAACTGAAACAGATAGGCTACAAGTTAATATAGATATCATCAATATTTACAGGAGTGTATAAATAAGCGAATGGATGAATAAATGAATAAATAAGGAGAGAGAGAGAGAGAGAGAGAGAGAGAGAGAGAGAGAGAGAGCAAGTAGTCTTCAGTAACAGTAATGTCTTCAGGGACCAGATTATAGTGGAAAAATACAAAAATAGGATAGATCAATGTATAGGCTATAGGCTACATATTCAAAGACCAATGGAAAAAGACTTGCATGTAGGCTGGTTGCCATGTGTGCTCGAATTTCTTCCTACTTACTCGGAATCGCTCAAACTGAAATACACCGGCGTTTGACCACCTGTGGAGAAAAGGAGATACACAGCCATTTAGTGACAGATCGAGTGCGAGACGCGTTACGTGAGCATATTCCCATTCAAGAGCATGTCACTGTGGAAACTATGAGGTAAGAAAGTTTTTAATTCTTTCATTGATTGTTTAGTCAGTTGTTTCATTTCCGCTGACCGTTAGGCCTGCAATGTTTAAACTGGTTATGCAGTATGAAAACGCATTGGCGGCACTGACTTGTCTTTGTAAACGAAATGTTACTCCAGGTATAGTCGTGGCAAATGTAAATGCGATTAAATGAATGTTCATTTTCATTTCGAAGCAAAATGATTCAAATAAATTTGAGGATTGCTCTGCACTTTGAATATTTCCTTGGTAGTGTATGTGACACCTACTGCGTGAGCCAGAACTCACACCGTGTGAAAAGTGGTTTATCTGGAAATATCCGGACAAAGTAAACTTCCACCAAACCTGCTGTTTGCCGGAGGTATTCGGATGCCTGCAGAACTTTGTTATGGGGACCTGCAAACTCACGCAAATGTCTGAATACAGCTGTTAGGCGGAGGTTTTCAGGCATCCGCGTGACCACAGTCGTTAGCTGATGGCTTGGCCTTTCAAATGCCAATAACAGTCAGGGTTCTGGATGGTATAGGGTGACGCCACCCGCAAAGCAACACATTAAAGAGACAGAGAGACATACGGGGAAAACACACCAGACAGGGGAGGAAACAGCACCACACACAGGCAGGGGGAGAAAAACAACAGCACACAAGATAATACCCATTTATGACTCATGGCCATAACACCAGATGTAAACAGACCAAATGGGGAACAAGTAGTAAGTTTGTGTGGGACAATGTGGGACATGTTACCAATGCTGAGAGATAACGTAAAACTTAGATATAATGTCAGTCTAACTGAACAAGAAACACTTGTATTGACAGACATCATACAGCTCAAGTCTTTCAAGTTAAACCCCCTGACCAAACCCAACTATAAGAATAAATAAGGCTCAAAATAAAATATTACATAAAATAAAACAATTTCAATGCAAATCTTTATATCAAGCCAAAATCTCTATTGGATGAGTAGCATGGTCAGAAGGGATAAAAGAACTTTTCTTTTTGACCATGATGTCAGCTGACAGCGCTTACCTTCATATCTGTAAAGTTTTACTAAGTTTGGGTTTTGTGTCGTGGCAAAGAAATTCGTCGGCCCCACAGCTGCACAGTTTGATTGACAGCCGCCACAGCCTCTTGTTAACCGCCCTCAATGCTCTCTTCTCAGCCATTTGGTGCAAGCAAGGCTTTTAAAAAAACTTGGCTATGTTGCATTTTACTGCTTTTGATGTAGCAGTATCAAATAGATTAGAAACTAGGCCGCAACGGCATAAGCGGCTCATGTGCCGGGCGGGTAAAAGAATGGATCCATTTTTTTTTTTTTTTTATTTCTGACAGTTAAAAACCAAACGACCAATGAAAGTGCGGGACATTATCTCAGATTGACGGATGTGGGACAAAGGGTACAGGAGTTTCGTTTAAAAGTTTAAAGGGTACAGGAGTTTTTGTTGTTGTGGTTGTTGTTGTTGTTCCTCGCTTGTTTGGAATGTTTCTCCTCAGTACGAGGACGCGCCCCGTTTTCAAACCACCCACTCAGAAGGATTACAGAAGTTGTACTCCGTATTCTGTTGATAGTGTGCATTTTGAAGATGGCTTGCAAAAGAACACTTGAGCTTTCGAACAGACAGCGGAGTGGAGAGGCTATTCATGCGCCGGGAAGATCCGATTATTCCAGCGCCGAGTCCAAACGAAAACAAACGACTGGTGTTCCCGTTAAATGCATTTTTTAAGAAGATGTCTGAACAGCAGTAAACGTTCATGGAGAATGTTATTCGGCGGTTGGACAGGATGGAGTCCCATCAAAGAGGCGCAAGAGGAGTCTGCCTAAAAAAGAAGACGAGCGGGGAATAACTCTGTTTTGGTAAGTTTATTTCTGTAGCCTTCTGGCTTTTGTCTTTGACTGCCGCACATTCTGACGCATTCACATTTCTTTATCTGATTTATCCCTTGATGTGGTTGAATTTAACTCTTGTACTAATTTTGCTTCTATAGGAAGCTGTGCGGAGAATGCATAATGCTGAAAACAACACGCACAGATATGATCCACAGACAAGGTAAGACAATGTGTCTTGTTGGTAGGCTATATCATCGCGATTGTTTCATAGCAGTGCCTGGAATTCTAAACAAACTTTTAATCAATCTTCCTTTCTTCTCCACTTTTTTTTCTCTCTCTCTAGTATCCCGCAAGACCTATTGAGACTATTCGAAAGAGTTACAGGATGAACCAAGAGGGGAATCTAGAGAACAAAGAGACGTGTTTTGCAGCTGCACAAGGCCAGAGTTGGTGTTCTTCAAACTGAGGAAGAGGCTGCCATATGGAAGACCGCATCAGTAGATATAACTTCCGAAGAGGAGGTCTGCACTGTGTGAGGTGCTACAGAATTGACTGGACAAAGACCAAAAATATGTTGTGAATCACAATAATATAAACCATATGAAATCATGTCTGGGGACACACAATGGACCAATGGGGAAGAGTTTTAGAGGAGGGGCAAGACATTGCTCCACCAATCCAAAGTAAGATTTTTGACCAGTTGCAGGATACCTGGTGGCCCGAGGCGTGAAGTGCAAATGTTCCCTTGCAAGCACCCCCAAGGGATTATTCACCATGGCAACTAAGGGCTCTAGGCAGACCCCCAAGCCTGGTACATATTCAGGAGTATCCCATGCCGTGTAACAGAGCTGCAGACTGCCAGATAAAGACGATTATCTGTGGAGTATCCGGGAATAAACAGGAGTATTCCAGTCTGGATACACCTCTTTTCACGCGGTGTCATTTAATTATGCTTATATGGCAGCTGCTTACTTATTAAAGTATTTATTTATTGTAAACAAACTTCTACACAGACTGGCCTACTACACTTTCGTCAATGTAGCTCAGAAACTGGCCTAGCGCTTCCTTTTTTTTGCACTAATTTGTCAATCACACCTGATAGCAGCGCCATGTTTTTCCCATAGATATAGAAATGTTTGTTTCTATTATCTGTGGTTTTTCCCATTCTAAGCATCCAGTGTTTGGGGTTAGGTGGACAAAGCGGTAGGTGGACACAGGCCCCTATAACCATACTCTGTATATCAAGACCTACAGATAAAAACAAAGATGTCATTTAAAAATTCTTTATAAAATGTTAATTGTTGAAGATGCATGATATACACAAATGGTTAAACTTTAAAAACCACTAAAGTAGTGGGTGACCAATAGTGTAGATTAGGGGTGCAACGGTACACAGGAGTCACGGTTCAGTTCGCACCACGATTTGGACATCATGGTTCGGTATGAGGTCGGTACAGCGGGAAAAGAGCAACAAAAACCTCAAAATGCATAAGGCTAGGTTTCTGTCATTTATTTTGAACAGACAGTAGTGCAAGTTACAGTTTGTTCCACCTAGTGTTGTATAGTATAGAATGGAAATCAAGATTTTCCTTGTCCTTTCGAATTCTCTGAGATGAATGTGCTATGGAAACATTGTCAACGTATGAAAACATGAATTTTCCTCCTTC
The DNA here is from genome assembly GCF_902362185.1 of Chanos chanos. Classification (NCBI taxonomy): domain Eukaryota; kingdom Metazoa; phylum Chordata; class Actinopteri; order Gonorynchiformes; family Chanidae; genus Chanos; species Chanos chanos. Next base: position 20,246,558 of record NC_044509.1, read on the forward strand.
AGCCGTTAGATCGATTGGAAGAAAACAAAGCTTACTACAGCCCGCTCTGACCTTCTGTGTGTTTGCCACGTCACAACTGTACATGTCCGCCTACAGCAGTCGTAGGCTATTGACAGCCAGCATTGCCTTAAGAAATGCGGTTTACTTCTTCCTACAATGTACCAGTAAACAAGGACATAAGTCGTCGTATGTTTGCACCACAACCAGATCCCAAATCTGCGAGAGAAGAGAAGAAACCAACTATGAGACAGTGAAATGAGAGACTCACACTTGTGAAATTGGTTCCACTCTGTTGGGCATACAAAACAGTGCTGGGGGTGGTTCTGATGGGGGGAAGAATGGAAAGAATGGAGAGGGAAGGACGAGAAGAAAAGCAATCTGTTTTTCTTCATGACTGAGTGCATGAAGTGGTTAAAACATAAAACAACACTGGTGGGGGAAAATAACCCCACACCCACTCTGGTCTCCTTATGTCTCTGGCTACAGCATGAGATCCTGTTGAACAGAAGAAACAGCAGCAGTCTTAGCCGACAAAGGGCACAGTGATAACTGGGAGTGTGTGAGGCAACAGCGAGTGTGCAAGGGTCAGAGAAGCAGGGTACAAAAGCCCACTTGGAAAAAGGAAGCAAGAAAAAAAAAAAAGAAGATGGAGTGTGGTTCTCTGGGTAATTGCTTAGTGTAAGGAATCTTTTGTTATTCCAAACTCTCCCCAGCTTGGTTTGGGACGAATCTAATTTCCTTTTTTGCCCCAAGAACTAGTATCACAATATTTGGAATGAGATTAAAAGCAAAGGCAAATGAAAATATACAAAAAAAGTGTCTCTCATACCACAGATCATTTTGTGGCAGAAAATATTTTAGCAGTGGAATGGTTGAATTTGCTTGTGTCATGGTGGCAGCGAAATATCTGCTGACGGTATTTTATACAGGAGTTGAGTTAAGGTAAATTAACGAGTTTGGCGCTCAGTGAGGGCATGAATGTAGTGTGGTCAGTGGCTATACTCAATACAGCTGATGTTTTGCTCTTCAAAAAGTTGAGGTGTACTTTCCACGGCATCTTGCCCAAACGTATCATCTGTCTATTTCTCATCCCCATTGAATTTCACATTATAAACTTTACATCCGATATGGGTTACCGCTGTCTAAAACAGCTGTGAACGATGGCGAAATCTAATCTTGCGAGATTTGCTGTAACAAAGAAGTGAAGGCAGAAGCTTATCCTTGAACTCAGCAAATAAAGTAACTGCTGCATTCTCCACTCCCATGATCAGGCAGGAGGGATGAAACACATCGCAGCTCTCCCGACGCCAAGCCAGACAAAGTGAATGTCAAAAGAATAAACAAAAACAAACACAAAAACCGAGCCTAGCTGAAAATGCTGAAATAATCAAGAATTTATTTAAAAGAAACCGTTGTCTGTGCAACGAAAGACACAAACGCTATCTCACGGGTTCTCAAAAGACTTCCATTCCTCACCAGACATGCAAACATGCCTCAAACACTGTCAAGTTTAATAAACCAATCAATGATCTAACGAGTTAAGGTCCCATTTGTTTTTTAAAAACTGAAATCTGGTAGATCGACAGAATGACTGCGTGTGTGCTGACGATTCATGTGTGATCTCACCACGGACTGCAAGCCCAAATTTTTAGTCATTACTTATGAGCAAGACAAGTAATATTTCATGGGATCTTGATTAAAATGGATTGCATATCTTATTTCAGGAAGCCATGCCTGTGTTGGAGGTATAAGCACTGACTTGTGGACCTCATAGAAAAAAAACAAAAAAAGCCTCAGTGTATGGAACATAATGACTCACCTGGTCCAAATGAGGCGATGGACGGGTGGGTTGGCATTGGTATGACAGTCATCACTAACCACCATCACATCTGGAGCACCTGAAACAAGTAACATTAGAAAATGCTCCATGAACATTCTAGAACCAGCCAGTTAAGTTCTCTGCCCACCCAGTTCCTATGTCATTCAAAACAATGAAAAGAAGCAAGAAAGAACATTTTTGACTTTGTGTTTACCATTGTTTGTATTTAATGAAAGCCTCTGTATATGCATTAGCCTTAACAAAAGGTAGTCAGTCTATGTCAAGTAACACCTTGTAAAATGAAAATAAAGAATGCAATGTAAGTATAAAAGTTAATGTTACTATCCCAAAGCATTGTGGGTAATATAGTTCCCTTATGCGTCACAGACTTACAGGTTTACTCCGTATCCTTCAATAAATTTAATTAGAACACTCATTCACTTACTCATTATCTAAGCCGCTTATCCTAGTTAGGGTCACAGGGGGTGCTGGAGCCTATCCCAGTGCTCATAGGCAGGGAAACACCCTGGAGAGGTCGCCAGTCCATTGCAGAGCAGACACACAAACAAAAACAAAAACAAACACACCTAGGGGCAATTACGTGTCTCCAACTCACCTAAGCTGCATGTCTTTGGAAACGGGAGCTCCTGGAGGAAACCCACAGGGAAAACATACAAACACAGACCCTGGCCACGCAGCCAGGGAACCCTACTCAGAACCTTCTTGCTGTGAGGCGGCGCGGACTTGGAACGGAGCTGTGAGTCTGTCTGTTCTGGATTCAGCCTTGTCTTCAGGCAATCTAAGAACCTGATGACATTCTTTTTGCAGTTAAGGAGCTACAGACCTCAAACTACTATTTTAAATGATTCCAAGCAAGTCCTTAAAAACATACCCAAGAATGCATGTCCAATAGAGAGAGGAGGTGACAAGGAGGGTAGCTGGCATAGACATTGAGGTTTTGGCTGTTATTTTGTGCTAACCTCTGACCTTTGAGTTATTTTAGGGAGTTATTGTATATGATTTCAAGCAAGTCCTTGAACATATGCACAAGAAAACATATGTATTGGACACATGTATTGGGGTCCAGTGCTGACACTGCTGCCCATGCTGGTGGTTGGCCTGGCCCCACCCAAGCCTGGACCAGGGAGAGGGCAAGGTCTTGGCTCTGATTCATTTTTAATAAATATTAAGGAATAACTGCAATTCCTTGACTCTGTTCGGGCGTCTCTTTTTTGGGCTTGGATGTCACCTTCTTCTTGGACACTTTAGGTGGTGCAGCAGCGACAGCCACTTGTGCCATTTTGAACTCACTGGTTCTCTCGCTTGAAATCCATTCGACCTTTTGATAGAGTCAAAGTTTCCATTGCTCTTGACAGGTGATGCAGTAGTTCCTCTCCGGTCCCATTTGCAGCTGCCTTGATGATCTCAGTATAGACATCTGTGAAACAGCTGCAAAGGAATTACAGAAACAGGAACAATAAGTGTACCTATATACATTAGATAAATGATAAGCAACAGAAAACAAACAAGACTTCATATCAGTCATCCACATTATTCTCACAGTAAAATAATGACACAAATCAACGACATGTTCAGTTGGTTAAGACCCCAACCTGAGGGGGCGCCGAACCGGAGCCAGTGACTCGACTTCCTTTGGTGCTCCAAGAGAGTGGTATCCCCCAATGCACCAACATCTCCCTTAAGTTTTTTGGCCTCTGGCTGAGCTCGCCGCTGAGTTCACATCTGAGTTCTGCCTGCATCTACCCACTCCAGTATTTTCTCTTGGAGTAGGGCAACTGCAATGAGATGCGAGTGCCAACTTTGAAGAAATGTTTCGTACTCGACTTTGTTTCCTTGGCTGGTGCTGTGGAGCCCCGTAGGGCTGGAAGTGGCGGAGCCCCAGGATGACGGCAAGCAGCTCTTGGCGGGTGATGCAGTAGTTCCTCTTTGGTCCAATCTGCAGCAGCCTTGATAAAGTTTCACTGATGTCTATATTGAGTTTGTCAACTTTTTAGGTCCTTCAGCATCTGGAGAGACAATAGTGCAATTCTTTCATTCTGGAATGTTCTGCTTTACCCATTTCAACGCTTCAGGTTCTGCAGATTATACACTGCGATGTCAAAAAACCCTGTATCTGAGAGGCATGCAGGTCCATGATGATGATGAGGTCTGCCCCGGACACAGAGTATGTTGGCCACCAGGGTTTAGGACCTGATAAATGCGCATGGTATATTCTGCTAAGATGGTTTGCTTCATATCATCCATCCTTCATCCACATAGTGACTGCTACTCTACTGGGTAAAGACCCCAAGCTGAGGGGGAGCTGAACCGGGGCCCAACAGAGGGCCCCAGTGAACTGACTTTCTCTGGCACTCCCAGAGACTGGTACCCTACGACAAGAGATTCAACAGGAGCTACGTATTTGAACAACTACAAACTACATGCTGCAAACTTTTATTTTAAATGATCAAGCAAGTCCTTAAAAATATACACAAGAATACATTACAGAATGAAAAGTAAAGGGAATCATTTACCTGGTTTTACACACCGCCTGTGAACAGGCCTTTGGAACCGGCTTCCGCAGGGTCAGCAGCATCTCCTTGAATGACTGGACTTGGAACGGAGCTGTGAGTCTGTCTGTTCTAGATTCAGCCTTGTCTTCAGGCAATCTAAGAACCTGATGACATTCTTTTTGCAGTTAAGAACAGGGGGAGCACTCATGTCTGTGCGCTGTAGGCTGGTCAGTTAATCTCAGGTCTCTGTGCCCTGTGTACTTTTTAAAGTCCACAAGGAGCTTGGCATCATCATGAAACTTCTCACACAGGCCCACCTCTTTAATCTTGCTCTGCACGGAGTGGGTCATGTCTGAAGGATATCTGTAAAAAACAAAACAGCAAAAAAAAAAAGAATGACATTATAAAGAAGAAAACATTGTTTGGAGTCCAAAATCATCCATCTGTTATGTCCAAGTTGAATGTGTGTTAACAACACAAAATAAAAATAAAATAAAATAAAACCAAACCAAAAAACAGCTGAAATGGAACTATTTACAAAGCCTTGTGAGGAACAGTTCACAGGGAGGGGAGGGGGGCATAAAAAGAGGAGCTCTTTCCATGGTGTCCTTTCCTTTCAATAGAACAATGAACAACAAGGAATTACAAAAACACGAAGAAAAAATGTAACTATATACAGTAAATGAATGATAAACAACTAGTAATAATAAACTAGTCCGTGTTGCTCCAGCTCGGTTTGGTCCTCCCCTGCACCGGTAGTTGTACCCTGCTATGGCACAGACTAACAAACACATGGAGAGAGGAAACCATGGAGGGAGACAAGACAATGAACACAAACACAAAAAGACATTTAAACCAAGCGCTGAGTACAATACAGACGGGAACAAACATGATAAAGACGGTAACTGTAAAGACAACGACAGCCGAAGCGATAACGTGAATTGGAAATGTTTGTGTGCATGAAACCGGGTAATCTGCTGCTTGCTTCGAGTGTGTACCCTCGAAGCTAGCGCGATATTTTAGTGAAATGTGCGTTAGTGATATGTATGTAAAGATGTACCGGCAACGGGTCACAAACACGAATGAATGAATGAATGAATGAATGAATGCTGTGGAACTATGGGGTAAGGTGGGGAAAAGGATACCACTCGAGGCCTTAGACAGAGCTCTCTGTCACACATTCCCTAATTCAATAACAAACGGGGAAAAAAAGCCTTGTGATGTCCAAAGAATAAGACACAGGGTGAACTATATACAGAAATACCGCCTCCTCCTCCTGGACCTACACAAAAAAGACAAGGAAAGCTTTTGTGAACAATGAAGCTACTGAAATGAATATGAGACAAAGTAATAAATATTTGTCATTAATTTCTCATTATTTTTTCTGTGAAAAGAAACCATATATATCTGTATGTCCCCTAACTATTTCTTGTATTCTTGCGTATATATTTAAGGACGTGATTGAAATCATTTAAAATAGCACTTTATAATATGCAGTTCATAGTAGTTCAAATACACAGCACCCCCTGAGTGTATTTTTGTAGATTAAAAGTTGTGGAACTCCACCACCTTGGCGGTGACGCGGGACAAAGCCGTAAAGCGTGCCGCAGCTGGTGACGGCGCTCTGCTTCGCAGGGGGAGCGGGCCCAGCGGGAGCCGGGCTCTGTCTCGGGCCCCAGCGACACGCCTTCCATCGGTGCTTTGAGAGAGTGGAGTTCTCCGAGGGACCGACAGCCACCTTCGCCCTCTGGCCCTTCCTGGCCGAACCGGAGCTGGGCCCCCCGGGGAGACAGCGTGCGCTAACTCTCCTCACGGCCGAACACGCTCTGGCTGGTGGAGGTGGAGCTCCGCCTGCGTCTCTGCCCACTCCAGTATTTCCTCTTGGAGTAGGTCAGCTGGAGGAACACAGTGGAATTTACATAGTTACATACGGTTTATTTTCAAAGAGAAACGATGGCAAATGAATGACATACATACAACATTTTCCTTAATTCAAGTGGGAGAAATGCATGACATATGAAACGTTAAGAAATAATAATAAAAAAAAAAAAAAATTGAAAAAACACATGAAATAGAACTATTTACTTTATGATGAACAAAGAATTTAAGACACAAGTTGAACTATATACAGAAATACTGCCTCCTCCTCCTGGCTGGGCACATCAGCCTGACGACATAACCACACTGCGTTAGGATCTGTAGGATCGTAGGCCTCCGGATAACATTTTACCCCATGCACACGGGACGGACCAGTGGTCATGACTTGATTTTGGGATATGACGATGAATGCAGAAAAACAATGCAGAAACATAATGACAAATTAATGCCATACATACAATACATGCCTTAATTCATGTGGATGAAATTCATGACAAAAGGAGCCTACTCATGCGGCCAGCCCGGGTCCAGGCCCAGGCCCATTCCTTGGAAGGTCTTCCTGTTGACGCCATAGTCAAGCTTCAGACCCGTATCCACTTTGATGTCCTGCACTGCCTTGAAGAGGATGCCATCCATGTCCTTTCCATCAAAAACAGGAATAAATCTAACTATACACATGAAATAAATGATAAACAACATGTAATGTGGTGGTCTCTTCTCTAATTGATAACTCAACTACGGGCACAGCACAGTTAAAACCACGTCTCTAGGTTCGGGAAGGAGGATAGTAAGCGGGCAGAAAAGCACAACAAGAATATGGTTTGGTAGAAAACAGGTAAGTATGTATTAAAGGAAAAGATATATATTCACTTCTAAGCATGAATTGCATAACAGGTTACAGAACTGACAATGAGGCCTCAGGGAACAAACACCAACAAACAAACAAATAAATAAATAAATACAAAAGAATAACTCTTATCTGTCCCACAGTTGCTACCTGGGTAGGCTTCTTTGCTGTAGGCACAAGTCCAAGTATATGCGGAAATGTATATGTGGTTGTGTGTGGGGAAAAAAAAGATAAAGTAGCAATGCACTAGCTGTCTGACTCTCTTAGCTGATGGAAGGCGCCTGACGACAGGATCTCCTCACATAAATTCACGCTGCAGCGTACATTTAAAAAAATCTGCATTTTTTCATGACAAAAAAAAAAATTCACACACAGTGTAACATTGAGAGCAGGGTATCCAACTACACATTCAAAAGGATCTGTTACACTAGCATACCTATGCATGCATGCATGACTAGCGAATTTTCTAGCATAGCACAAGAAAAGAAACAACTCACCGGAGTGTCGCTCAACAAACGCAGACGTGGGAAAAGTTACTCTACACGTTGCTCTAACACAGAGTTATTGTGAATTATGAAATAAAAATTGAGTGGATCGATTGAATGTCTCCTGTATGTGTACTGTGCTGCTTTTTTTTCGGAAGTGCGCCCTCTGAAGGAACTGTCTATAACTGGTTTATAGAGTATGGGATTAATTCATTTGAGCTACAAACGTAAAACAAACAATTTGGGGACATGCAGATACATACAGTATACACATCAGCACATGGATTTACGTAGGTACATACCTTTCATGGAGGCGATTGATGTGGGTCTGCAACTAACAAAAATTGATAATCGATTAATCTGTAAATTATTTCTTCCATTCCGGACAAAAACAAATGGTATTTCCATCATTTTCTTTAAAAAAAAAAAAAAAACCAAAATGTTAGCTGTTCCGCTGACCTTAGCGAGCTAGTGAAATACACTTCTCGCAATATTGAAGTAAATTTGACTTAATATACCATTCAGGCTGGATCGCGAGTAAACAGTGGTTATCGGATAAAGGAGAAGAACTACCTGCTGTGGGACGAACGATTCCTCACTTCAAAACGCAACGCATGCCATGGGTCTAACCCAGGATCGAGTGATTCTATGATCAGACCCTTAGGGGAGCTCAGCCCTCCGCCCTCTCAGCACATGAGAATGTCATGCACACACTATTACTTGCAAAAGTGTTGACGCTATTCACACAGTGAAACTATAACGCTGTGTCCACACTAATCCGGAGGAATCTGAAAACGCAAATTATTGGAACTATTTCCAGAGCCTTGTGATGAACAAAGAATTTAAGACACATGGTGAACTATATACAGGAATCAAACAATATTGAGGAGTTTCCATATGCTATTAGTAGCCAAATTAAACTGGCAAGGGTTTACCTGATCCATACGGTGAGCGGTTACAGAGCATTTGTGGTCATGGAAAGTCTTAACGGAAAGGAAAACCATGAACGGAAAAGAAAGCTGGGCAGATCTGATATCTGTTTGGGCTTCCAAAAATGCCTGAAAGCAACAAAGAAAAATCTCTCTCTTTGGTTCACAATGAACAGGTAAACATCACTTCCCTTCCTTTCCTTTTAATCAGGTAGAGACGGAGCGCATTTAGGCCACGCTCACGGCGTGGGCGAAGACAATGCTGCATTTTCCATTGATTTGCATTGCACAGGTCTCTTTACTGTCTTAAAACTAAAATCGCAACCATGCTACACAGCTGTTCCCTAGTGGGTTGCACGCTAATGGCAGTGCCAGTAATATGTAATACTAGGCTTACAGTTAGACTTGAGCATTTGATCTTACATGACAATATGACAAGTTCATGCGACATTGATTCAGACTGATAGAGAACATCGAGGGTAATGGTAATAGTAGTGCAAATAATATGTTGCTTAATAGTAGGTCAAAGACTTGAGCATTTTAATCACAGCGTTAGCTAGTCTTGAGATCTCCACCTGTTTATGTCATTATTATGAAGTAACGAAACTTTGTTTTCTCGAGATTTTTGGAGATCTCTAATTAATAATGTCATTATCTCAAGAAAACAAAGTTTTGTTATAATGATAATGACATAAACTGTAAGTCATTACATCGATGTCAGAGGTGGGATTCAATGGAGATTAATAGAGTTCTCCGTGATTGAACCATGGTTGTGGAAGATCTGCGCAGAGGGAAGCGTGAGCTGGTGCATCCACCCTCAACCGTCCCTGTTGGGGCAAGGACACGGCAGGCTCTAAGTGGGGTGGACCCTGCTCCTGAAGACCAATGGAGACAAGAGGAGCAGGCTGCAATCCCACCGACCGCCTTTTTAAAGGTGAGGAGAAGGAATCCTGCTCCAGAAATCAGTGACCAACGAAGGAACAGCGAAGCGCTGTCCCCCTTTACTGCCTTTCTTAAGGTGAAGGCGGACGCCTTGTGCAAGGGGGGCACTTCTCCACAAGATGTCTTGATGCCTGGCTCAAGGATGGTAGCAGGCTCCAGTGGAAGAGGCTAACCTTCCTAAACAATAAGATTAACCTTGTAAAGCTGTTCTTTTGAAGCTGCAATTACAAGGAACGATGCATGAGGCCCTCGTAAATTTGGATTTGTAAGCCTAAATATTTTTATTTACTTGGTGTAAAATCCATTTTAATTCAGTGCAAGGCTGTTATCTCCCTGTCATAGTCATCAAACAACCAGTTCCCTTGTTAGAAGAATGCCTTTGAACTGAAGCCAGATTGAGCCAGGGCTTCGAAACTTGGCACACACATTCTCCACCAAAAGGAGATAGGATGCTCAGAAAATCAACAATTTACACAAATTTTGGAAATTTTTATTTTCGGCAATGTCAATGTAGAATGCGGATTCCGTCTTATGAATTTACAAGCGCAAGGAAAGGAGAAGCCAGATTCACAAGGTTTTGGGAGAAACCGTCTTACTAATCTGGAAGCTGAGAAACAGCCCAAAATTCTTCACCCGTCATTTTTTAATCGCACTGTCTCTTGGTTTTACACTTCCAAAATAAAAGTACAACATGAAGGACCCAGTGCCCATTAACATTAACTGTGGGCCTATATAATGCATATGAGCAATGACTGACAGTGGCGTGTAACATTAAATGAGACTGAAAGGTTTCCCCCTTTCCAACTTTGTCTTGTAAAATCATATTTATGTTTAAGTGATCAATGCCTCGTCTTTCCGTCACATACTCAGTGTACATACGGACGCTACGCATTTTATTGAATGAACGTTTTTTTCCGCACCTATCGACGGTGGTGTGTGACCCCATGACTTCTAGATACATCTCTGTCATGTTGGACAGTCTCTTAACAATCTGTGCCACTTGTCAGCCCAAAATATAACCTTTTTGATTCAACAGCATAAATAGCCAAGCAAAAAAAAAAAGTGTGGATATTGACTGTGCAGTTCTATTTGTTTGGCTATGTAGACGTTAGAAAAATGTAATTCCTTTGTATGAAATAAGTAGTGATCATGCTTTTACTGCGTGCAAATAATGATCAAGCAGAAGTTCAACTAAAGGGCATTTTAAGTTTAGAAGTGGAAAGAAGAACATGACCTGGGGCTATGAAAGGTCAACTAACCACAAGACGTTAAAAGACGTTGAAAACAGGCAGTGAAACCACGGTCACAAGAAGATAACCTCGTTGTACGCATTTAACATGCTCCACCTAAAAATCTTATAACCGCTTTTGAGGGAATAAATATTGCACCCGACTAGAAGAAGATAAACAACTCACTACTGTGATGCTGGATTGTGTCGTTGTGTGACTTGTCTCCTCGCTGCGAGAATAAACTAACCTGCCCTGACTTTGGAGAATCTGTGTCTTTTGTAAAATTACGCTAACAGTAGATCATCACCTACACCGCAGGTGAGATTGGCATTGGGAGTCCTGAGTTCAGGAAGCATGTGGGTTTTGCTGTATCCATGCCCTCCACCAACCTTTCCATTTATATCAACAACACCCAGGAATCAGACTCAGGACGGTACCTGTGTGACATCCTCATTACAGGAGCTCTGGGAACTAAGACTCAATGTAAAGGGTACGGGAAACGTCTGTTTCGGTTACAGAATTCAGCTTCACAGTAACCATCCATATGGTGTTTCTTCTAGGAGTCTGTGAAATGAATGTTTTCGGGACACTGCTAATGTTTTCACTGCTATTTTCACTAATGAGGCTAAAGATGATGACAGCGATTATGATGATGATGTTGATGAATGTTATTGTACAGACAGGACCGTAATGGATGATACACTGCTGGTTTGAAATGACCATGAGATTAATTATGAAAGGAAAAATACAAATTCTAATCAGGATAAATACAGCTGGATTAAAAACAAATAGTCTGTTTCATGACTGTAATATCTGTCTGTGGGTCAATCACAATAAAGAGACAATTTGTCCTAACGCACATAAAGCACATAAAAAACAAAAACAAAACAGCCCATAAACCTATGCTGGAAGTCTGCTATATGTAATTAACCAACAGTAAATATAGTACAGTGTGAAATCACATGAATAAAATGGTGCTCAGAGCCTACTTATCTGCAGTACATTATTAAGAAGCCATTGCCTAGAAGAATACTAATTACTGTGGTGTTATTTTGTTGGTAGGGTCAGTTTGAGTGTGACCTGTCTCTCTGGCTTTTCCAGTCCCTCCCTTCACCCCTGTATGCTCGATGACAGGAGATCCTATACTGCGAGGGAATGAGACCCTGAACTGTAAGTCCAGCTACGGTAAACCTGTCCCTCAATACAAATGGACTAAAGCTGCCCCACTGTCTGAGGTCTTCTTCTCCCCCATGCAGAGTCAGTGTCTCTGTCATTATACCAGTGTTTCCCAACCTTGGGGTCGCCTGAAATATCTTACAACTGATCCGTACAAAAAAGAGAGAGAGATAAAAAAAAAAAAAAAAAATATATATATATATATATATATATATATATATATATATATATATATATATATATATATATATACACACACACACACACATATATATATATATATATATATATATATATATATATATATATATATATATATACGGCATCTGTTTTGTGTTGTTTTTTATGAACGTCCTAAAACCGCAGGTCTATTATAGCAACAATGGGGAAAGGTCATTTCATCTAGTAATAATTTAGTGAGCTTGCTTTGACAAAACAAGATAAATCTCAAAAAACAAAACAAAAGCCGGTCCTCCACTGTAAGAGGTGCAACGGATTTAAACTCAGCCGTAAGGTGATATTTAAGTAATGGCTCTGGAACTACCGATGTCCTTGGTGGAAATAGAATCACGAAATGCGCGTCCCCCTGAAAGCACTCTGTTCAGCTTTGCAATGCATGGGAGCATATGCACACACAAAAAGAAAAACCCATTGTTCTCTTTTCCCTTTAAAATAAACTCCACACCTAACCTGGCACCTGTCCCTCCACAGATAGTCTTAGTGGTGGACAAAAAAACAAAACAAAGAGGACAAAATAAAGACAGCAAAGCAGCAAAGAAAACAAAGAAAACCAACCCATGGCTTTTGGAAAAAAAAGGAAGATGTCTGAACGCTGTTCTGACTTGATTGACATAGAAGACGTTAACATTTACCTTGCCTGTTCGGCTCTGCATCTACCGATGCTCTTGGTGGAAATATAACTACCCTCTACCACATATCTGAAATGCGCATCCCCCTGCCCGTTTTTACGTGGTGCTTTGAACTGAAATATGCCCTAGAAAACTCCAAGAGAGACAGGACCCTCTCTCAGAGGGCAAGCACGACGTCAGCACCGTAACGTCCAAGGATCAAGAAACTCAGCATGTGGAAGTGTCTGGGGACGCCAAAGCGATCTCCCGAGTTTCATCTCTAAAAAGTTTAGTATTTTGAAATAAGTTGAACAAAAATAAGCAAAAATACAATGCTGGACACAGAAGAAATACCTATGTGGTAAAACTGTAAGAGAAAAGCAAATGAAATGACTTGATGTAAGATGACATGGAGCTGCTGGTTGCCACCCAAGTGACCCCAAACTTTACAATACAAATTTCTTATTTCATATGCTAATCTTGCAATCATATTCAATGTGAATGGAATTTGGGATTCCTCGTTTAGCAAATGGCAATTAAATATTTAGGAATTGAGCCCCATCTGACTCAGCATTAGCTGCTGGTTGCCATCCAAGTGACTCCCAACTTTACCAAACGTATTTCTAATTTCAAAGGCTCATCTTGCAATCATATTCAAAGTGAATGGGATTCAAGTGTTGTAATCATTTTAATCAGTATTGTATATTTAAATTAAATTTCTGTGGCTGCACACACACACACTGTGAACAGCAAGCAGTGACTTTGTCCTCTGCATTTAACCCATCCAACACACCAGTAATGAACACACACACCAGACGCAGGAGCAGTGGGCAGCATTCCTTGCACCCAGGGAGCATTGGGGTTAAGTACCTTGCTCAAGGGCACACAGGCATGGATGTTGGGCCTGGGAATTGAACCGGCAACCCTCCAGTCACAAGCCCAGTTCTCTAACCTTTAGACCAAGGCTGCAGCTAGTCTAAAGAAAGGGAAGTATGCAAACAGATTTTTTGATAGCATGCAAATTTTAGACTCTCTGATGCATTGGCTGCGCTGGGAAATATACTCTGGGAGTAATAAGGTCGATTGCGAGCATGTATAATTGCATAGTTTTGCTGTTCTTAATTTCTCTGTTTTTCCTTGAATAACATTTCAAGTTAGTTTACAGTTAACGCACACTTTTCAATAGACTAATAAATGTGGGTTAAAAAAAGCAAAGTTACAAGCTCAAATTTGGATTGTTGTATATATGATTTTTAATTCGATCTATATGCCTAGGTTTTTTTTAAGAGCAACACATGATAGAGCATATATCCCACGGCCCAAAACAAGGAAACATGGTAACGAATAACTAACAAAGCAATGCCATTTATGTTGTACGTGGCTGGAGTGTAAAAAAATAACCATTGTTTCTAAAGTGTCATACATTCACTTTAGTACACCTTTGAGATGCAGAATTTAGTCATATTGTCCTCCATGCTGATAACTTGGCCCAGCAGGTGTACCAGGGCTTGTTTCAATGGGTAGTTCACATGATTGTTCACCTCAGGCTGACCACTGCAGATCTGGAATAAAATAGTATGTACATGTGCACGTGGCTGCTCTGAACTTAACTGATCCAATAAGAAAAAGGCATTAAATTTGATGAAAAGACAATATCCACAGCACAGAAAAGGTTATGACAACATTGGTTATGAATGTAGTCACCTATAAACTTCCTCATAAATCTTGTTAGTCACTGGAATGGTGGCATTGGCAACAATTTTGCTGCTGTAGCCATCAGCTGCCAAAACGTGTGTCACTCCTACACAACAATGTCAGAAATCTCACTTTTTACAGTGTCTACGGGAGTCCACCCAGCTGAGGAGCCTCCTTCTTCGCTCTCTCATCCTACCTTATCTCTCTCAGGCCCCTCCCTCTCTCTCTCAGCACCCTCCCTCTTTCCGAAGAATTCAAACATGAATTGTTTATTGTAGAATATATTATAACGTATAATAAAAATTCTATGAAATAACCTTGCTGATTGCTATAATGATACAGAAGCAGGGAGTGGCACAGGAAATGGAGGGTGGACTTAGTTTAGGAAACCAGATGAGTGATTTTTGAACTGGCCACTGCTTGACATACCATGAAATTTTACACAAACTCTGGCTGTCTTTCACACATGTCAAGGAAGAATTTAGAAGGATAACCACCACGAGTCTGCAGTCAACATTCATGGACAAGTCTGACCACTGAATACCACAACTGTTAAGTGTTTTCAAAATAACTCAGAAACTGAAAAGACTCAATGAGTATTTACCTCATAATCTAATTTCATAAGCTTTCATTTACAGTAACTTGTTTTGGTGTCTCATGACAGAGTAACACCACTGAGAGCAAAAGAGACACAGTGACCCAAGGACTCATCACATACCTAAGAGAGAAGGTAGAGGACCTGACGAAAGAATACAGTGTAAGAAACACTAGGTTAGCCTCATTCATGTGTTTCTCAAACCTGTTATTGTTTTTGTTTATCTTTCTCACACACACTGTCATATTCTCAATACTTTCTATCAATCAGTTTATGCATCAGCTGAGTTTAAGAAGTATGCCAACAAGTTTTACAAACTTAAAGCTTGATTGTATCCAGTGCATTGGTGCATTTTGTCCTGAATGGGGTGGTCAAAAAAGCCATAGACAGCAGCGCTACAGTTGGCATTGCCATCGATGAACTGGTTCTTACTGGAGTGGTCACAGGAGGTCTTTTTGTGTTTTGTTTTAGGTCTCCATGAAGGAGTCCTTTTAGAGAGGGAGGTGTTACGACCCCCAGCACCCCCACTAATCCTGCAGTGGCAGTGAAGTGACTGTGATAGTAACAGGGAGGCTAAATTAATAAATTCCATTATTTATTTAAATCTAAATTTGTGTCAGCCTCCCTTTTGATGTTGCGGTCTCACCAGCCAGGCTGTAATGTGTTACAATTGTTTTCTTGAATGCAGCTGGTTACCCTGTATGTTCTGGCCAAACTTGCTGATTTAATTTTAATAATTGGCATCCATTTATATTCTTCATGCTGCTAATTTTGTTCTATCTTAGTTTTTGTTTTTGTAATGGAGTCATATTAGTATGTGTATATGCCCCTAATTTTGATGATGCCAAATTTATGACCACACTTCTATAAATTGGGTTATGAACCCCCAGCTAGACAACTCAAACTCAAAGGTTACTACACTCTCAAAGTTGACCATGGCAATAACATCGTTTATGAGGGACTATGGAGGTTGTGATCCCTGGAGATTTTTACACCTGGATGCCAGAGCTTACTCATTCTTCTCCCATGTACATCAGATCTACTCAAGGATAGATTATTTTTTGATAGACAAAACCTTAATACTGTCCGTGCACTCCTCTGAATATTCGGCAATAGTCATATCAGGCCATTCCCCTTTATTACTTGATCTCAGATTTGATTCCCCTTCAGCTACAAAGAGACTCAATACATCATTATTGTCTGATGATGTGTTCTGCATTTCAATAGTACAAGCAACTGAGGAATTTATATGCTTTAACAACTCAGCTAAGACGAATTCATCATTACTTTGGGAAACCCTAAAAGCTTATAAGAGGTAAAATTCTCCTCTTCTGCTTACCGCAATAGGTAACGCAGAAAGACAGAAGAGGATATAACTGATAAAATATCTGATATTGATAAGCAATATGCAATAAATCCTACTCCAGATTTGTACCAACAAAGAGTGAACCTCCAAACCTCTGCCACAGAGAGGGCAGAACAAATTATACTGAGGTCAAAAGGAACACTCTACCAACGGTTGACAAACAAACAAACGCCAACTTAGAGCAGCCGATAACCCTGTGTCACGCTGGTGGTGTGGTGCAGGACCCAAGTGCAAAGACACGATGATTGAAGTGACAAAACGGAAGACTTTACTGACAAACTGAAGATTAAAATACAAGTGCAAACTGATAACAAAACCAATAACAAAAAGGTGCAGCATAACCGTGTGCTCTAAAACACTAACAACGATAGACAATGGACAAGGCAAACACTAGGACTTAAATACAGAGGGAAACTAAACAGGGCAAAACAGGATTGGGTAAAACTAACAAGGTTAATAATTAGACAAACGGGAACAGGCGAGGGGCGGAGACAGACAGAGAACAGGCGCACAAAGTCCAAAATGGAGGTGCAGGGTGTGACAAACCATTACCGTCGATGTTCTGTATCAGTCTGAATCAATGTCACATGAACTTGTCATATTGTCATGTAAGATCATATGCTCAAGTCTAACTGTAGCCTAGTATTACATATTACTGGCACTGCCATTAGCGTGCAACCCACTAGGGAACAGCTGTGTAGCATGGCTGCGATTTTAGTTTTAAGACAGTAAAGAGACCTGTGCAATGCAAATCAATGGAAAATGCAGCATTGTCTTCGCCCACGCCGTGAGCGTGGCCTAAATGCGCTCCGTCTCTACCTGATTAAAAGGAAAGGAAGGGAAGTGATGTTTACCTGTTCATTGTGAACCAAAGAGAGAGATTTTTCTTTGTTGCTTTCAGGCATTTTTGGAAGCCCAAAAAGATATCAGATCTGCCCAGCTTTCTTTTCCGTTCATGGTTTTCCTTTCCGTTAAGACTTTCCATGACCACAAATGCTCTGTAACCGCTCACCGTATGGATCAGGTAAACCCTTGCCAGTTTAATTTGGCTACTAATAGCATATGGAAACTCCTCAATATTGTTTGATTCCTGTATATAGTTCACCATGTGTCTTAAATTCTTTGTTCATCACAAGGCTCTGGAAATAGTTCCAATAATTTGCGTTTTCAGATTCCTCCGGATTAGTGTGGACACAGCGTTATAGTTTCACTGTGTGAATAGCGTCAACACTTTTGCAAGTAATAGTGTGTGCATGACATTCTCATGTGCTGAGAGGGCGGAGGGCTGAGCTCCCCTAAGGGTCTGATCATAGAATCACTCGATCCTGGGTTAGACCCATGGCATGCGTTGCGTTTTGAAGTGAGGAATCGTTCGTCCCACATTATCAATTTTTGTTAGTTGCAGACCCACATCAATCGCCTCCATGAAAGGTATGTACCTACGTAAATCCATGTGCTGATGTGTATACTGTATGTATCTGCATGTCCCCAAATTGTTTGTTTTACGTTTGTAGCTCAAATGAATTAATCCCATACTCTATAAACCAGTTATAGACAGTTCCTTTAGAGGGCGCACTTCCGAAAAAAAAGCAGCACAGTACACATACAGGAGACATTCAATCGATCCACTCAATTTTTATTTCATAATTCACAATAACTCTGTGTTAGAGCAACGTGTAGAGTAACTTTTCCCACGTCTGCGTTTGTTGAGCGACACTCCGGTGAGTTGTTTCTTTTCTTGTGCTATGCTAGAAAATTCGCTAGTCATGCATGCATGCATAGGTATGCTAGTGTAACAGATCCTTTTGAATGTGTAGTTGGATACCCTGCTCTCAATGTTACACTGTGTGTGAATTTTTTTTTTGTCATGAAAAAATGCAGATTTTTTTAAATGTACGCTGCAGCGTGAATTTATGTGAGGAGATCCTGTCGTCAGGCGCCTTCCATCAGCTAAGAGAGTCAGACAGCTAGTGCATTGCTACTTTATCTTTTTTTTCCCCACACACAACCACATATACATTTCCGCATATACTTGGACTTGTGCCTACAGCAAAGAAGCCTACCCAGGTAGCAACTGTGGGACAGATAAGAGTTATTCTTTTGTATTTATTTATTTATTTGTTTGTTTGTTGGTGTTTGTTCCCTGAGGCCTCATTGTCAGTTCTGTAACCTGTTATGCAATTCATGCTTAGAAGTGAATATATATCTTTTCCTTTAATACATACTTACCTGTTTTCTACCAAACCATATTCTTGTTGTGCTTTTCTGCCCGCTTACTATCCTCCTTCCCGAACCTAGAGACGTGGTTTTAACTGTGCTGTGCCCGTAGTTGAGTTATCAATTAGAGAAGAGACCACCACATTACATGTTGTTTATCATTTATTTCATGTGTATAGTTAGATTTATTCCTGTTTTTGATGGAAAGGACATGGATGGCATCCTCTTCAAGGCAGTGCAGGACATCAAAGTGGATACGGGTCTGAAGCTTGACTATGGCGTCAACAGGAAGACCTTCCAAGGAATGGGCCTGGGCCTGGACCCGGGCTGGCCGCATGAGTAGGCTCCTTTTGTCATGAATTTCATCCACATGAATTAAGGCATGTATTGTATGTATGGCATTAATTTGTCATTATGTTTCTGCATTGTTTTTCTGCATTCATCGTCATATCCCAAAATCAAGTCATGACCACTGGTCCGTCCCGTGTGCATGGGGTAAAATGTTATCCGGAGGCCTACGATCCTACAGATCCTAACGCAGTGTGGTTATGTCGTCAGGCTGATGTGCCCAGCCAGGAGGACGAGGCAGTATTTCTGTATATAGTTCAACTTGTGTCTTAAATTCTTTGTTCATCATAAAGTAAATAGTTCTATTTCATGTGTTTTTTCAATTTTTTTTTTTTTTTATTATTATTTCTTAACGTTTCATATGTCATGCATTTCTCCCACTTGAATTAAGGAAAATGTTGTATGTATGTCATTCATTTGCCATCGTTTCTCTTTGAAAATAAACCGTATGTAACTATGTAAATTCCACTGTGTTCCTCCAGCTGACCTACTCCAAGAGGAAATACTGGAGTGGGCAGAGACGCAGGCGGAGCTCCACCTCCACCAGCCAGAGCGTGTTCGGCCGTGAGGAGAGTTAGCGCACGCTGTCTCCCCGGGGGGCCCAGCTCCGGTTCGGCCAGGAAGGGCCAGAGGGCGAAGGTGGCTGTCGGTCCCTCGGAGAACTCCACTCTCTCAAAGCACCGATGGAAGGCGTGTCGCTGGGGCCCGAGACAGAGCCCGGCTCCCGCTGGGCCCGCTCCCCCTGCGAAGCAGAGCGCCGTCACCAGCTGCGGCACGCTTTACGGCTTTGTCCCGCGTCACCGCCAAGGTGGTGGAGTTCCACAACTTTTAATCTACAAAAATACACTCAGGGGGTGCTGTGTATTTGAACTACTATGAACTGCATATTATAAAGTGCTATTTTAAATGATTTCAATCACGTCCTTAAATATATACGCAAGAATACAAGAAATAGTTAGGGGACATACAGATATATATGGTTTCTTTTCACAGAAAAAATAATGAGAAATTAATGACAAATATTTATTACTTTGTCTCATATTCATTTCAGTAGCTTCATTGTTCACAAAAGCTTTCCTTGTCTTTTTTGTGTAGGTCCAGGAGGAGGAGGCGGTATTTCTGTATATAGTTCACCCTGTGTCTTATTCTTTGGACATCACAAGGCTTTTTTTCCCCGTTTGTTATTGAATTAGGGAATGTGTGACAGAGAGCTCTGTCTAAGGCCTCGAGTGGTATCCTTTTCCCCACCTTACCCCATAGTTCCACAGCATTCATTCATTCATTCATTCATTCATTCGTGTTTGTGACCCGTTGCCGGTACATCTTTACATACATATCACTAACGCACATTTCACTAAAATATCGCGCTAGCTTCGAGGGTACACACTCGAAGCAAGCAGCAGATTACCCGGTTTCATGCACACAAACATTTCCAATTCACGTTATCGCTTCGGCTGTCGTTGTCTTTACAGTTACCGTCTTTATCATGTTTGTTCCCGTCTGTATTGTACTCAGCGCTTGGTTTAAATGTCTTTTTGTGTTTGTGTTCATTGTCTTGTCTCCCTCCATGGTTTCCTCTCTCCATGTGTTTGTTAGTCTGTGCCATAGCAGGGTACAACTACCGGTGCAGGGGAGGACCAAACCGAGCTGGAGCAACACGGACTAGTTTATTATTACTAGTTGTTTATCATTCATTTACTGTATATAGTTACATTTCTTCTTCGTGTTTTTGTAATTCCTTGTTGTTCATTGTTCTATTGAAAGGAAAGGACACCATGGAAAGAGCTCCTCTTTTTATGCCCCCCTCCCCTCCCTGTGAACTGTTCCTCACAAGGCTTTGTAAATAGTTCCATTTCAGCTGTTTTTTGGTTTGGTTTTATTTTATTTTATTTTTATTTTGTGTTGTTAACACACATTCAACTTGGACATAACAGATGGATGATTTTGGACTCCAAACAATGTTTTCTTCTTTATAATGTCATTCTTTTTTTTTTTGCTGTTTTGTTTTTTACAGATATCCTTCAGACATGACCCACTCCGTGCAGAGCAAGATTAAAGAGGTGGGCCTGTGTGAGAAGTTTCATGATGATGCCAAGCTCCTTGTGGACTTTAAAAAGTACACAGGGCACAGAGACCTGAGATTAACTGACCAGCCTACAGCGCACAGACATGAGTGCTCCCCCTGTTCTTAACTGCAAAAAGAATGTCATCAGGTTCTTAGATTGCCTGAAGACAAGGCTGAATCTAGAACAGACAGACTCACAGCTCCGTTCCAAGTCCAGTCATTCAAGGAGATGCTGCTGACCCTGCGGAAGCCGGTTCCAAAGGCCTGTTCACAGGCGGTGTGTAAAACCAGGTAAATGATTCCCTTTACTTTTCATTCTGTAATGTATTCTTGTGTATATTTTTAAGGACTTGCTTGATCATTTAAAATAAAAGTTTGCAGCATGTAGTTTGTAGTTGTTCAAATACGTAGCTCCTGTTGAATCTCTTGTCGTAGGGTACCAGTCTCTGGGAGTGCCAGAGAAAGTCAGTTCACTGGGGCCCTCTGTTGGGCCCCGGTTCAGCTCCCCCTCAGCTTGGGGTCTTTACCCAGTAGAGTAGCAGTCACTATGTGGATGAAGGATGGATGATATGAAGCAAACCATCTTAGCAGAATATACCATGCGCATTTATCAGGTCCTAAACCCTGGTGGCCAACATACTCTGTGTCCGGGGCAGACCTCATCATCATCATGGACCTGCATGCCTCTCAGATACAGGGTTTTTTGACATCGCAGTGTATAATCTGCAGAACCTGAAGCGTTGAAATGGGTAAAGCAGAACATTCCAGAATGAAAGAATTGCACTATTGTCTCTCCAGATGCTGAAGGACCTAAAAAGTTGACAAACTCAATATAGACATCAGTGAAACTTTATCAAGGCTGCTGCAGATTGGACCAAAGAGGAACTACTGCATCACCCGCCAAGAGCTGCTTGCCGTCATCCTGGGGCTCCGCCACTTCCAGCCCTACGGGGCTCCACAGCACCAGCCAAGGAAACAAAGTCGAGTACGAAACATTTCTTCAAAGTTGGCACTCGCATCTCATTGCAGTTGCCCTACTCCAAGAGAAAATACTGGAGTGGGTAGATGCAGGCAGAACTCAGATGTGAACTCAGCGGCGAGCTCAGCCAGAGGCCAAAAAACTTAAGGGAGATGTTGGTGCATTGGGGGATACCACTCTCTTGGAGCACCAAAGGAAGTCGAGTCACTGGCTCCGGTTCGGCGCCCCCTCAGGTTGGGGTCTTAACCAACTGAACATGTCGTTGATTTGTGTCATTATTTTACTGTGAGAATAATGTGGATGACTGATATGAAGTCTTGTTTGTTTTCTGTTGCTTATCATTTATCTAATGTATATAGGTACACTTATTGTTCCTGTTTCTGTAATTCCTTTGCAGCTGTTTCACAGATGTCTATACTGAGATCATCAAGGCAGCTGCAAATGGGACCGGAGAGGAACTACTGCATCACCTGTCAAGAGCAATGGAAACTTTGACTCTATCAAAAGGTCGAATGGATTTCAAGCGAGAGAACCAGTGAGTTCAAAATGGCACAAGTGGCTGTCGCTGCTGCACCACCTAAAGTGTCCAAGAAGAAGGTGACATCCAAGCCCAAAAAAGAGACGCCCGAACAGAGTCAAGGAATTGCAGTTATTCCTTAATATTTATTAAAAATGAATCAGAGCCAAGACCTTGCCCTCTCCCTGGTCCAGGCTTGGGTGGGGCCAGGCCAACCACCAGCATGGGCAGCAGTGTCAGCACTGGACCCCAATACATGTGTCCAATACATATGTTTTCTTGTGCATATGTTCAAGGACTTGCTTGAAATCATATACAATAACTCCCTAAAATAACTCAAAGGTCAGAGGTTAGCACAAAATAACAGCCAAAACCTCAATGTCTATGCCAGCTACCCTCCTTGTCACCTCCTCTCTCTATTGGACATGCATTCTTGGGTATGTTTTTAAGGACTTGCTTGGAATCATTTAAAATAGTAGTTTGAGGTCTGTAGCTCCTTAACTGCAAAAAGAATGTCATCAGGTTCTTAGATTGCCTGAAGACAAGGCTGAATCTAGAACAGACAGACTCACAGCTCCGTTCCAAGTCCGCGCCGCCTCACAGCAAGAAGGTTCTGAGTAGGGTTCCCTGGCTGCGTGGCCAGGGTCTGTGTTTGTATGTTTTCCCTGTGGGTTTCCTCCAGGAGCTCCCGTTTCCAAAGACATGCAGCTTAGGTGAGTTGGAGGCACGTAATTGCCCCTAGGTGTGTTTGTTTTTGTTTTTGTTTGTGTGTCTGCTCTGCAATGGACTGGCAACCTCTCCAGGGTGTTTCCCTGCCTATGAGCACTGGGATAGGCTCCAGCACCCCCTGTGACCCTAACTAGGATAAGCGGCTTAGATAATGAGTAAGTGAATGAGTGTTCTAATTAAATTTATTGAAGGATACGGAGTAAACCTGTAAGTCTGTGACGCATAAGGGAACTATATTACCCACAATGCTTTGGGATAGTAACATTAACTTTTATACTTACATTGCATTCTTTATTTTCATTTTACAAGGTGTTACTTGACATAGACTGACTACCTTTTGTTAAGGCTAATGCATATACAGAGGCTTTCATTAAATACAAACAATGGTAAACACAAAGTCAAAAATGTTCTTTCTTGCTTCTTTTCATTGTTTTGAATGACATAGGAACTGGGTGGGCAGAGAACTTAACTGGCTGGTTCTAGAATGTTCATGGAGCATTTTCTAATGTTACTTGTTTCAGGTGCTCCAGATGTGATGGTGGTTAGTGATGACTGTCATACCAATGCCAACCCACCCGTCCATCGCCTCATTTGGACCAGGTGAGTCATTATGTTCCATACACTGAGGCTTTTTTTGTTTTTTTTCTATGAGGTCCACAAGTCAGTGCTTATACCTCCAACACAGGCATGGCTTCCTGAAATAAGATATGCAATCCATTTTAATCAAGATCCCATGAAATATTACTTGTCTTGCTCATAAGTAATGACTAAAAATTTGGGCTTGCAGTCCGTGGTGAGATCACACATGAATCGTCAGCACACACGCAGTCATTCTGTCGATCTACCAGATTTCAGTTTTTAAAAAACAAATGGGACCTTAACTCGTTAGATCATTGATTGGTTTATTAAACTTGACAGTGTTTGAGGCATGTTTGCATGTCTGGTGAGGAATGGAAGTCTTTTGAGAACCCGTGAGATAGCGTTTGTGTCTTTCGTTGCACAGACAACGGTTTCTTTTAAACAAATTCTTGATTATTTCAGCATTTTCAGCTAGGCTCGGTTTTTGTGTTTGTTTTTGTTTATTCTTTTGACATTCACTTTGTCTGGCTTGGCGTCGGGAGAGCTGCGATGTGTTTCATCCCTCCTGCCTGATCATGGGAGTGGAGAATGCAGCAGTTACTTTATTTGCTGAGTTCAAGGATAAGCTTCTGCCTTCACTTCTTTGTTACAGCAAATCTCGCAAGATTAGATTTCGCCATCGTTCACAGCTGTTTTAGACAGCGGTAACCCATATCGGATGTAAAGTTTATAATGTGAAATTCAATGGGGATGAGAAATAGACAGATGATACGTTTGGGCAAGATGCCGTGGAAAGTACACCTCAACTTTTTGAAGAGCAAAACATCAGCTGTATTGAGTATAGCCACTGACCACACTACATTCATGCCCTCACTGAGCGCCAAACTCGTTAATTTACCTTAACTCAACTCCTGTATAAAATACCGTCAGCAGATATTTCGCTGCCACCATGACACAAGCAAATTCAACCATTCCACTGCTAAAATATTTTCTGCCACAAAATGATCTGTGGTATGAGAGACACTTTTTTTGTATATTTTCATTTGCCTTTGCTTTTAATCTCTAGTTCTTGGGGCAAAAAAGGAAATTAGATTCGTCCCAAACCAAGCTGGGGAGAGTTTGGAATAACAAAAGATTCCTTACACTAAGCAATTACCCAGAGAACCACACTCCATCTTCTTCTTTTTTTTTTCTTGCTTCCTTTTTCCAAGTGGGCTTTTGTACCCTGCTTCTCTGACCCTTGCACACTCGCTGTTGCCTCACACACTCCCAGTTATCACTGTGCCCTTTGTCGGCTAAGACTGCTGCTGTTTCTTCTGTTCAACAGGATCTCATGCTGTAGCCAGAGACATAAGGAGACCAGAGTGGGTGTGGGGTTATTTTCCCCCACCAGTGTTGTTTTATGTTTTAACCACTTCATGCACTCAGTCATGAAGAAAAACAGATTGCTTTTCTTCTCGTCCTTCCCTCTCCATTCTTTCCATTCTTCCCCCCATCAGAACCACCCCCAGCACTGTTTTGTATGCCCAACAGAGTGGAACCAATTTCACAAGTGTGAGTCTCTCATTTCACTGTCTCATAGTTGGTTTCTTCTCTTCTCTCGCAGATTTGGGATCTGGTTGTGGTGCAAACATACGACGACTTATGTCCTTGTTTACTGGTACATTGTAGGAAGAAGTAAACCGCATTTCTTAAGGCAATGCTGGCTGTCAATAGCCTACGACTGCTGTAGGCGGACATGTACAGTTGTGACGTGGCAAACACACAGAAGGTCAGAGCGGGCTGTAGTAAGCTTTGTTTTCTTCCAATCGATCTAACGGCTGAAGGAGGAAAATTCATGTTTTCATACGTTGACAATGTTTCCATAGCACATTCATCTCAGAGAATTCGAAAGGACAAGGAAAATCTTGATTTCCATTCTATACTATACAACACTAGGTGGAACAAACTGTAACTTGCACTACTGTCTGTTCAAAATAAATGACAGAAACCTAGCCTTATGCATTTTGAGGTTTTTGTTGCTCTTTTCCCGCTGTACCGACCTCATACCGAACCATGATGTCCAAATCGTGGTGCGAACTGAACCGTGACTCCTGTGTACCGTTGCACCCCTAATCTACACTATTGGTCACCCACTACTTTAGTGGTTTTTAAAGTTTAACCATTTGTGTATATCATGCATCTTCAACAATTAACATTTTATAAAGAATTTTTAAATGACATCTTTGTTTTTATCTGTAGGTCTTGATATACAGAGTATGGTTATAGGGGCCTGTGTCCACCTACCGCTTTGTCCACCTAACCCCAAACACTGGATGCTTAGAATGGGAAAAACCACAGATAATAGAAACAAACATTTCTATATCTATGGGAAAAACATGGCGCTGCTATCAGGTGTGATTGACAAATTAGTGCAAAAAAAAGGAAGCGCTAGGCCAGTTTCTGAGCTACATTGACGAAAGTGTAGTAGGCCAGTCTGTGTAGAAGTTTGTTTACAATAAATAAATACTTTAATAAGTAAGCAGCTGCCATATAAGCATAATTAAATGACACCGCGTGAAAAGAGGTGTATCCAGACTGGAATACTCCTGTTTATTCCCGGATACTCCACAGATAATCGTCTTTATCTGGCAGTCTGCAGCTCTGTTACACGGCATGGGATACTCCTGAATATGTACCAGGCTTGGGGGTCTGCCTAGAGCCCTTAGTTGCCATGGTGAATAATCCCTTGGGGGTGCTTGCAAGGGAACATTTGCACTTCACGCCTCGGGCCACCAGGTATCCTGCAACTGGTCAAAAATCTTACTTTGGATTGGTGGAGCAATGTCTTGCCCCTCCTCTAAAACTCTTCCCCATTGGTCCATTGTGTGTCCCCAGACATGATTTCATATGGTTTATATTATTGTGATTCACAACATATTTTTGGTCTTTGTCCAGTCAATTCTGTAGCACCTCACACAGTGCAGACCTCCTCTTCGGAAGTTATATCTACTGATGCGGTCTTCCATATGGCAGCCTCTTCCTCAGTTTGAAGAACACCAACTCTGGCCTTGTGCAGCTGCAAAACACGTCTCTTTGTTCTCTAGATTCCCCTCTTGGTTCATCCTGTAACTCTTTCGAATAGTCTCAATAGGTCTTGCGGGATACTAGAGAGAGAGAAAAAAAAGTGGAGAAGAAAGGAAGATTGATTAAAAGTTTGTTTAGAATTCCAGGCACTGCTATGAAACAATCGCGATGATATAGCCTACCAACAAGACACATTGTCTTACCTTGTCTGTGGATCATATCTGTGCGTGTTGTTTTCAGCATTATGCATTCTCCGCACAGCTTCCTATAGAAGCAAAATTAGTACAAGAGTTAAATTCAACCACATCAAGGGATAAATCAGATAAAGAAATGTGAATGCGTCAGAATGTGCGGCAGTCAAAGACAAAAGCCAGAAGGCTACAGAAATAAACTTACCAAAACAGAGTTATTCCCCGCTCGTCTTCTTTTTTAGGCAGACTCCTCTTGCGCCTCTTTGATGGGACTCCATCCTGTCCAACCGCCGAATAACATTCTCCATGAACGTTTACTGCTGTTCAGACATCTTCTTAAAAAATGCATTTAACGGGAACACCAGTCGTTTGTTTTCGTTTGGACTCGGCGCTGGAATAATCGGATCTTCCCGGCGCATGAATAGCCTCTCCACTCCGCTGTCTGTTCGAAAGCTCAAGTGTTCTTTTGCAAGCCATCTTCAAAATGCACACTATCAACAGAATACGGAGTACAACTTCTGTAATCCTTCTGAGTGGGTGGTTTGAAAACGGGGCGCGTCCTCGTACTGAGGAGAAACATTCCAAACAAGCGAGGAACAACAACAACAACCACAACAACAAAAACTCCTGTACCCTTTAAACTTTTAAACGAAACTCCTGTACCCTTTGTCCCACATCCGTCAATCTGAGATAATGTCCCGCACTTTCATTGGTCGTTTGGTTTTTAACTGTCAGAAATAAAAAAAAAAAAAAAATGGATCCATTCTTTTACCCGCCCGGCACATGAGCCGCTTATGCCGTTGCGGCCTAGTTTCTAATCTATTTGATACTGCTACATCAAAAGCAGTAAAATGCAACATAGCCAAGTTTTTTTAAAAGCCTTGCTTGCACCAAATGGCTGAGAAGAGAGCATTGAGGGCGGTTAACAAGAGGCTGTGGCGGCTGTCAATCAAACTGTGCAGCTGTGGGGCCGACGAATTTCTTTGCCACGACACAAAACCCAAACTTAGTAAAACTTTACAGATATGAAGGTAAGCGCTGTCAGCTGACATCATGGTCAAAAAGAAAAGTTCTTTTATCCCTTCTGACCATGCTACTCATCCAATAGAGATTTTGGCTTGATATAAAGATTTGCATTGAAATTGTTTTATTTTATGTAATATTTTATTTTGAGCCTTATTTATTCTTATAGTTGGGTTTGGTCAGGGGGTTTAACTTGAAAGACTTGAGCTGTATGATGTCTGTCAATACAAGTGTTTCTTGTTCAGTTAGACTGACATTATATCTAAGTTTTACGTTATCTCTCAGCATTGGTAACATGTCCCACATTGTCCCACACAAACTTACTACTTGTTCCCCATTTGGTCTGTTTACATCTGGTGTTATGGCCATGAGTCATAAATGGGTATTATCTTGTGTGCTGTTGTTTTTCTCCCCCTGCCTGTGTGTGGTGCTGTTTCCTCCCCTGTCTGGTGTGTTTTCCCCGTATGTCTCTCTGTCTCTTTAATGTGTTGCTTTGCGGGTGGCGTCACCCTATACCATCCAGAACCCTGACTGTTATTGGCATTTGAAAGGCCAAGCCATCAGCTAACGACTGTGGTCACGCGGATGCCTGAAAACCTCCGCCTAACAGCTGTATTCAGACATTTGCGTGAGTTTGCAGGTCCCCATAACAAAGTTCTGCAGGCATCCGAATACCTCCGGCAAACAGCAGGTTTGGTGGAAGTTTACTTTGTCCGGATATTTCCAGATAAACCACTTTTCACACGGTGTGAGTTCTGGCTCACGCAGTAGGTGTCACATACACTACCAAGGAAATATTCAAAGTGCAGAGCAATCCTCAAATTTATTTGAATCATTTTGCTTCGAAATGAAAATGAACATTCATTTAATCGCATTTACATTTGCCACGACTATACCTGGAGTAACATTTCGTTTACAAAGACAAGTCAGTGCCGCCAATGCGTTTTCATACTGCATAACCAGTTTAAACATTGCAGGCCTAACGGTCAGCGGAAATGAAACAACTGACTAAACAATCAATGAAAGAATTAAAAACTTTCTTACCTCATAGTTTCCACAGTGACATGCTCTTGAATGGGAATATGCTCACGTAACGCGTCTCGCACTCGATCTGTCACTAAATGGCTGTGTATCTCCTTTTCTCCACAGGTGGTCAAACGCCGGTGTATTTCAGTTTGAGCGATTCCGAGTAAGTAGGAAGAAATTCGAGCACACATGGCAACCAGCCTACATGCAAGTCTTTTTCCATTGGTCTTTGAATATGTAGCCTATAGCCTATACATTGATCTATCCTATTTTTGTATTTTTCCACTATAATCTGGTCCCTGAAGACATTACTGTTACTGAAGACTACTTGCTCTCTCTCTCTCTCTCTCTCTCTCTCTCTCTCTCTCTCTCCTTATTTATTCATTTATTCATCCATTCGCTTATTTATATACTCCTGTAAATATTGATGATATCTATATTAACTTGTAGCCTATCTGTTTCAGTTGGTTAAGACATGTTTATCAATTAATAAATTGGTTATCAGCAATAATTTCCTCTGGTTATGGCATAACCCTATTATGTTGGTATAGACCTTACAGCTCACGAATAGGCATGTCTTGAAGAATTAGCCATTGCACAGGATAACATGACATGATGATCTGTTCATTATTAATTTGCGTAGTCTACATTACTGTGTATTCATCAAATGGATAACAACAAAATACGTCGGCCTTTGGATATAAGCCAGTGTCTTGCTAACCAGAAATAGGTACCCCGATGGCCAAAATGACATTGGCCCAAAGTCAGTAATCAATGTCATGTCGCGTTTGTCAAGCCGTGGTTCCAACGTTGGGCAAATGTATGCTTGCTATCTGGGGAGCTGCTTTCTGACTCAGAGACTGAGAGGTGATTGTTGTTGTTTTTATTTCCCTCACACAGTTCTACAAAATAAATCCACTTTCTAACAATGTACATTGTAGAGTAGACAGCTGAAGGTTTCGGAGGATGTGCGTTTTATGTTTCTGAGACAAGAACTCACAGAGCTTTCGAAGAGGTTTGGCGAAATATCTGTTTCATGCCGCCTGTGGGATGGCCGACTCCAGAGGGTTAATTTGATGTATATTACTCGCTTTTTAATTGTGGTAAGGTAAATAAACAGCTTTGACAATGTGGCATGCTAGGAGCCTCACCCTTAGTTCTGCCCCTTGCTAAAATAAAAAACCTGGTCTGTGGAACCATTCAAAATAATAGCTCATAGTGTAGGTACAATAGCAATCCTAACACGGGGCACCAAAAGATGCATGTGTAATAGGATTATCAAATCAGTCTAATATAAATCAGTCTCATAAAATTATTAACCATTAATTTTGGTGTTTAATACTTTATTATTAAACCACTAAAATTAACAAAATAATCAACACTACGTATCAACCAATACTGATATGGTACAACCAATAATCAGCAGCAAATAGAATGATTGAGGCACAAATGACAATAAGAGGTAGTGAGACAATGTGTAAGTTATACAGTGTAGGATTACATGAGGAGTGGATGCCAGAGTGAGAGAGGAAATGTGTGTATGCATGTGTGTGTGTGTGCAGCTGTGCACTGAAGAGAAATCCCAGTGTTGAGGTGTGTGATGTGACGGAGGAAATTAGAAAGAAAGCATGCACGCTATCTATCTAATACGGATATGAAGTTGTTTCCGTGATTGCACTCACACACACACTGTGAACAGTGAATTTGTCTCTGCATTTAACCCATCCAACACACCAGCAGTGAACACACAACAGACGCAAGAGCAGTGGGCAGCATTCCTATGCACCTGGGGAGGATTAGGGTTAAGTGCCTTGCGCAAGGGCACGCAGCCATGGATGTTGGGCCTGGGAATCAAACCGGCAACCCTCAGGTCACAAGCCCGGTTCTCCAACCTTTAGACCAAGGCTGCCCACAGTAAACGAGGAAAAACCTAACACACGGTCTAAGACCGAATCTCATGTGAATTCCCTAATGTTGTCATATATTTCTTCCAGGGTTATCGGCTGCTCTAAGCTGACAAATCTGGAGTAGGATTTATTGCATATTGCTTATCAATATCAGATGTTTTTCAATGATATCCTCTTCTGTCTTTCTGCGTTGCCTATTGCGGTAAGCAGAAGAGGAGATCATTTACTAGTCTCATCTGAGTTGCTAAAGCATATAAATTCCTCAGTTGCTTGTACTGTTTCCTAGCTGGGGCCAGTTTATATCGCCTCCAAGAATTAAATAATGTGTATTTATATTTGGGACAGAGGATAGAAGTGTGGTCATAAATTTGGCATCATCAAATTTAGAGGCATATACACATACTAATATGACTGGTATATGAAAGAGTCTGCCAGAAACAATGATGAACTGTCCATTATGATCAGGGATTATTTTCAGGTGTAAACTGAAGCTTTTTAGAAATCAAAATAGCAGTTCCTCTGATCTTTGAATTAAGTAATGAATGGAATACCTGTCCTACCCATGGCCGCCTAAGCCTTGTCCATAGATCCTGTTTTTGCCTCAATTAGAATATTAACTGTTTAAAAATAGTAAGCTGATCCAAGTAGAATTTAGTTCAACTTTTTTAGAATAAGGAGTGATCTTTTACCATCATAAGTTATCATTTGCAGATTCAACAGTGTTATATGCATGGTAATGTTAGAATAACATTCAGGATGGCTGTAGATCAGATCTTTTCTTTTTACTTGATCATTTCGCTTGTTTTTTTTTCTCCTGTCTTCATCCATTCAGAGGATTCCTCAGCTGTGGAGCTTCCAGACAGCAGCAGCAGAGTTATGTCAACCTTAAACCCAAAGAACCGTGACGGGCATGATGGGAGGGGAAAGGAAAAAGCCACTCTGGGCTCAAAACAACCTCACACTCTGTGTGAACATCAGCGGCTTCTGGATCATTTTGACTGGGCCCTGATGCGTCCACACTGTGACCTGTAGGAGCGTCTCCGTTAATCTGAGCCTTACGGGGGCAGGTGGGTGAGTCTTTTGTGCCCAATATCCCCACATTCGAAACACTTCATGCTTCCCGTGTTGGCATAAAGCATGCAGGACTTCCGGTATGACTTTACAATAAGACTACCCTTATAAAGGATTTGTAAATGGTTTCTAATTAGGTTATTAATTAGGTTGTAAATGTTCTGCCCTCTGATTTAAGTTGGTGAAGGAGGTTTGTATGTTGCCAATGATGATTGGTTATAGTTCATGCAGTGGCTGTTCAAATGGACACACTACATTGAATCCACGAATGACTTTTATTTTGACACGTTGTAAGAGACTTGCTGTGAATCGTGAGAGAGGGAAGTGCTATGTTGCTATGGAGCATAGATGTGCGCGTGTGTAGGCTTCCCCTGTGTTTTGAACTTTCTTAATACCCTCGAAAGCAATGTCTGTAAGTTTGGTTGTTTTGTACTTTATTTAACAAGCGTAAGTAACTTAGAGTTTCTTCTATATGCACTGTTAGATACATGGTGTGCAGATTGATAGTAATCGATTCAGTTGTCGCAGCGATGCTAATTTACGATAACTTTGTATACTAATGTATGACCACGTTAATGTACCATTTGCTTGTAATTCTGTTTTGTAGTCAGTTGTGCCATACGGTAACTAGTTAAGAGACGTTCTAAGTCTTTTCTGTTTTTATTAATCGCAGTTTCACTTGTAAACTTTCACCTGCCTCACCTGAAGAACGTTAATAAAGGAGCAAGGCGCTCACTTCCTGGCTCATGAAAACCGAGTTTGGCTGGCTGTTTAATCCACGTTGACATACAGGTTGTATAAAACACGTAGCGAGAACAGCACGGTAAATACTTTATAAATCATTACAATTATATACAACACTTATAAACAAGTTTAGGGTTAGGGTTACTTTTCATATCTCAATGTGGGCTCACTATTTGGCAAGATAAAGTTATTGCTGCACTTTTCATCTATCCATTCTGGTAAATCTCAGATCTTGCTCTTAGTTGACTTTATGTTCTTTTTTTATCAGTCAGCGTGTTAAACTTTCAGCTCCATCTCATTTTTATGACCATTTATTTATTAGATCCTAACATTTATAACTGCCAAAAGGGAGCCTTATTGTACAGTGTAAAATGCACCACCATTTATTAATGATTTGCTGCGTTTTTCTGAAGTGATTACTTCGCTTTACTTGTTGACATGGTCGCAGCTCAGAACACACTGAAGATCAGATTCAGACATAATATTAAATAATCACACTGTCTCTCACACACAATGTGAAATACACAGGTTTTAGTGGAATATGGAAAATAGTGATAAATAAAAACTTGTCAGACTGTAAACATCTGTGCTGAGTAATGAGAAGAGAGAAAGAGTTTGACAGTCTTTAGGAGAAAGAGAGAAAAGAGGGAGAGTGTGAGAGGAGAAGAGGAGAGAAAGAAGACTGGATGAGTCATGGTCTGTCAGTCTATACAGACTGAGTTTTTTTCCATTTGCTCAAAAACAACTAAAAGAACTCCATACTGGTTAACTGCACTAAGCCCAATGGTTCCTCACTGGTACTGGTTAGTTCATGTCAGTATGTGACAGAGCAGGGCAGGTAAACTGATAGAGAATCATTTATAAACCAGAATTCATCAGCTCAGTCAGGAAATATTCAGTACTAAATATGTCATCAGTCATACTCATCTATATCTCATTAAAACAGATTGTGTTAGAGAGAGGCAGTGTGTACATCGGTGTGTGTGTGTGTGAGAGAGAGAGAGAGCGAGAGAGAGAGAATGAGAGAGATTGTCTGTGAAAGAGACAGAAAGAGACAGAGGGAGAGAGTGCATATATGTGTGAGTGAGTGAGTGTATGAGTGAGTATGTGTGTGTGTGTGTGTGTGAGAATGAGAGAGAGAGAGAGATTGTGTATGTAAGGGAGGGAGAGAGAGAAAGGAAGAAAGTGTGTGTGTGTGTGTGTGTGTGTGTGTACGTGTATGCGTGTTAGAGAGAGACAGTGTATACATAAGTGTGTGTGTGTGTGTGTGTTAGCGCAAGAGAGAGAGGGGACGTGTGTGAGAAAAAGAGGCAGGGAGGATTAGTAGGTGAGAGAGAGCTTGTTTGTTTGTGTGTGTGTGTGTGTGTGTATGTGTGTGTGTGAGTGTGTCAGAGAGGGAGAGAGAGAGACTGTGTGTGTATGTGTGAGAGAGAGAAAAAGAGAGAGAGACTGTGTGTGCAAAAGAGAGAGACTGTGTGTATGAGAGAGAGAGGGAGGGAGAGGAGGAGAGAAAGAGAAAGAGAGAGGGAGGCAGAGGGAGAGAGAGAGTGTGTGTGTGTAGGGCCGGGTAACAAACTTCGATACTTTTATGGCACCGACCGAATTGCTCTGATGCTATCGAGTATTGAAAAATGCGTTGTCATTCGGAATCAAATTTCGATACCTAAGAAGTAAATCTTATCAGCGTCAGTGTGCCAGTAGGCATGCAGAATGCTTGTACCAAGATCTAGTAATGCTGGTGATTGGTTGTGTATCGTAACGTTGCACAAACACGTCTGGAGGCATGCAGGGAAAACACTACGTCACGCCTAGAGACTGGGCTCACGCGTGTGTGTTGTATTTTGAGAGGCTTGACTACAGTGTGTGTTGCATAGTAAGTGTAGAAATGTCTAAGAGAGTGTTCACACATAGGGTCTTTTTTGTTGAAAAACGTCGGCCAGAGCATTTTTTCAGGTAGAAAGAAAGGTTGGCAGCGTTTATTCCAAAAAGCAGTTCAGAGCGTCTTTTGTTGCCATAACAACAACAGCTAACAGACTAGTTTTGCCAATGACAGGCAGTAAACAAAAACACTTACCAGACACTCCTAGGATCCGATCAATTTAACTCCAAACAGCCTCTTTATGATGAATGTTATGATGCAGTTTGACTGTCATGTCGTACAGTTCACTGCGCTCAGTAAACTTCTCCACCGCTACCTTCTCCATTTTTAGTGGTTGTTATGATAGACGACAGGTCTCACTACTCCACTTGTGATTGGTCAGCTGTCCAAAAAAGCATTTGACATAGAGTACTTTGTATTTGCATTCCGATTAATATTTTTTTTGCTGAGGTTACAGTGCTTCAGGAGGTACAGCAATTGTCTGGTAATCCGAAGGTTCCTAGACTGATTCTGCCTTGTACACATTTTTATTTATTGATATTTATTGACAGACAACTTCAAGTTGTGGTAATATTTATATTTAGGTGTATATTTTTATATATAGCTTTATATTTTTTATATTATGAAACTGCTTCGAGTATGTCCCACACGTGTCACCTTTCTGTTCCCCTCAGACAGAGAGCGGAGTGTGTTTGCTGTGTTTGGGTCCAGTGTGAGATCACAGGCATCTACAGAGAAGAGGAGAAATTAGAGGAGAAAACATATCACACACTCTCAACTCTGTGTATGTGCGTATCTTTTATACTAAATGGAGAGTATTATGTCGCTATATTACTATTATATTATGAAATATTATATTTATTTCATAATAAATCTCAGGTAAGATGGTGTCGTCTGTCTTTCTGTCTCGTCCTGTCTTTAGTGTGTGTTACAGATTGTCTCACTCTGTCTCTTTTTATGAGATTTGGGGTAATGGTTTGGGAGGAACTGGGGGTGTAAACATGTGGTATTTTTGAATATTGTGTGTGTGTGTTATTATAAGTGTATGGTATGATATGGTATGATGTGGAACAGGATGGTATAGTGTAGACTGGGTAAGCTGCAAATGAATTGCCCCTCATGGGACCAATAAAGTTGTCTGAATCTGAATCTGTATCTGAACTCTCGTTTCCTGAACCCCTTTCTGACCAGGTTTCCACTTTACTTATTTTATTCACTCACTCTCTGTCTTTCTTTCGTTCACATACAATAAATTTCACTCCTGAGTCTCCTGGGTGATTGTAGCTCAGATCCAGTTCTCTCAGGTGCGAGGGGTTTGAACTCAGAGCTGAAGCCATGAAGTGTGATTCATTGTAAAGGTCCCACTCTGTTTTCCCATAAGTGTTGACTTTGCTAAACTGTCACATTAGCTAAACTCACAGACCAGTTACTAACATTAGCCTTACAGATACTGGGGGAAATTCATCTACTTTTATGATCAGTATGTTTCACACACACAACAGTACTTTACTAACCATACAACGAGCTGGTCTCATTGAAATATTAACATAGTTATTCTAAACACTGTATTTAAGTTCCTGGCTAATACTGACCTCAGTATGTCCAGTTTACAGTGTGGATTCTTCAGTCCCACACAGAGAAGCTTCATTCCTGAATCCTGAAGGTCATTGTTACTCAGGTCCAGTTCTCAGGGGGCAGTTTACTGACTGTAGAACTGAGGCTATTGATGAACAGGACTGTTCAGTGAGATTACCGAGATTAAGTCTAGAGAGAGAGAGAGAGAGAGAACATAATCATTTACTCATTTAAGAATTAAAAATTGTACCGATAGAGTTTGACAAAAAGGTGTGAAATGTGAAAATTTTGCTTAAATTCCTCAAACACACAGTGTGATATTTTTGGGCGCCGGACAAGTGCAAGTTATAATTAACTGTACAGTGTAAATTGCAGAGACTGATGAAAATTTAAACTGGAAATAAGCTACCAAAAAGGACAACACCTAGAAAACCTTCAGTCATATTGGGTGCAATTGCTGATTGTTTTCCTCTGTTCTGTTTGTGCTGTTGAGTTTGTTTGTATACAAGCAATTAATATGGATATGTAACCCGTTGGTTACTTGTGTTTCATTTTCTTTGGTTTGGTTGGTTTTATGGTGAATTTATTTTCTTGTCTTCTGTGTTTTATTGTTTATTATTATTATTATTATTATTAATATTATTATTATTATTATTGTTATTATTATTATTATTATTATTGATTGTACTTTGGTTATCCCGGCGTGCACCTGGCCAAGCAATCGCTGGTTATCCTTATTTTGTTTGCTTTGTTTCTATTTATTTTCTCCATTTTTTTTGTATTTGGTTATTCGAACGGAGGGTTTACATTTCTTCCTTTTGTGTTATTGTGTTACCCGTCCTGTTCGTCTAGTTTTAGTTTTATTTTGCTTTATGGTGAACAGTACATCAGTGTGGGGTTGCCGGCGCTTCCATTTACTGTTCAGTTTACTGACAACTGTCTGGCCTAACGGCGAAGAAAACTGACTGGAAATACACTAGAGTTTTAATACGGGGGACTGCGTCTTCGTTGAAGCAGATAACCTGAAGAACATTCCCGTCGGCGTCTTGATAATAATATGGACAGTGCACCCTGGCAAATAATTAAAGGAGGAGTCACAAAGTAACGTCCCCAGTCATTCACAGTGATCTCACCCAAACACATTAAACAATTACCTCTCTCCATCTGAGATTAGTACTGATCCGGCCCACTTAAGATCAAATTACGCTATATGTGGCCCCTGAAGTAAAATGAGTTTGACCCCCTGGTTTAGTGTATTTAGTGTGTTTTTTAGTTACAGTTACCCATTGTTTATTCTGGTCTAACACACAGCGTCGTTTTGACAACTGCTGTCTTTTTTTCATTTTCTTCTTTTCTGTAGTTGGACTGGAGCTGTTGGGCCCAAGCAGGTGACAGACCAGTCCCTAGGTAGTGGAGCCCCGTCACTGGCCCCTTTATTGTAGAGCACTTAGGGTGTTGATTTGGATTGCGTTGTATTCACGTGTGGTGTTTAGCCTCAGGACCCCTTCCCCCTTCAATTTGCCCCTTACTGCGACGGTAAGCCCCAGCCCTGCGCCTGTTTTTTTTGTTTGTTTGTTTGTTTGTGCGATAGTGTGTGAAGATACTTGTGTTTGGTGTGTAAGGTTCAGTGCCGCAGGTGTACTGCCCCACTAATTGGTGGGATGACCATTTGTTTGTTTTAAATAAAATTGTAATAAAATTTATCATTTGGTGGAATCACGTCTCCGGTCTCTTGAGTTGTTATGAACCTGTGTGGCCCTTTCCTTTTGGGTTCCTGTTGGAAAAATGTGTTATTCCTTCTGTAAGAAAACTGCTTTATCTCATGCTTACATGTGCCCATTGGGTAGAGGCTAAATGAAAACGGTTAGAGAATTGCTGAGCTAAGGTCTGGTGTATGTTAAATAAGGACAGAGCTAGTGTGACCATAACAGGAAAATGCCTTGTGATTAACAAATAGTCAGCAAAAATGTTATGGGGTGTCATAGACAAGTTCCTATTTCTGTATTTTCATATGAGGAACGTGAAACCCAATAAGCCCCTCCCGTATTATACAGCTTGCTTTCTAGTTCATAAAAAGGTCAACCCTAGAGTACAAAGATTAGACAAATCACTACTGTGATGCTGGATTGTGTCGTTGTGTGACTTGTCTCCTTGCTGCATGAATAAACAAGAGCCGAGATCTGACAGCTTCTCTTCAAACTGATCATACTGACCTGTAGAAAGCCCTACAAAACAACCACATACATTCCGCTGAGTGTGTCAGAAATGTTGAGGGAAAAATAAACACACAAATAATTCTTTTTTTTTCCCTCAATGACTGGACTTCGAAACACATTATTGGAATGATACTTAGGTCTAATTGATGTACAGAAACAATAGCCTTCAGTTAAATGTATAACAGGACTTATAAGTGAGAATAAAGATTGCAAGTCCACAGGGAGAGAGAGAAAGAGAGAGAGAGAGAAAGTCATCATTTGCTTTTTGCCTCTTGCGTGGTGGGGGGATTTTTGTTGTTGTTTTTTGAAGGGTGGTGTGGAATTTATGACTCAAAAAAGTTCAGCAGGAGACACACCATGTCCCACAGGTGAAGCTCGGTAACTTAACAGAGCTAAAGAAGGATCTGATTTACTGTCTGTCACCTCCTTAAGCAGCTGTTTGACAATATGAACTCCTTATTCGGCTCTGCCGTTTGACTGAGCGTACAACAGCATTGAACTCAGATGTTAAAAGTTGTAGTGTTCTGCAAAGTTCTTCTTAAGATTTGTTAGGACCCTTTGCAGAGCTTTGTCTTTTGCAGTTTCATCCAAAGAGTCTTGCTAAAGAGTTTTACGTTTGAGAAAGAAACACTGTTCAGTATTGTGTTGTGTGTGTGTGTTTGTTGTTTACAGTTTATTTACTAGGGAATGGTGTAAGCATGTTTGTTAACCATTTTGCTGTTAACTAGAGCACATGGGTATATAACAATGGTGTATGTAGTTTATGTTAAGTTTGATATGCCAAATGCTAATTGATTATAAATCCCCTTTGAGACTCTAAATAGCGATATTGGGCTCTAAATAAACTTATTATTATTATTATTGCCTTGGTTATTGAAAAACTCCCAATAAAACATCTTTTATTATAATATTACTATATTGTGATTGTATACAGAGATAACATATATATCTAGAAAAGTCAAATATTAAATCAAAATGGTACATATGCAATATACATG
Organism: Chanos chanos; assembly: GCF_902362185.1. Taxonomy (NCBI): domain Eukaryota; kingdom Metazoa; phylum Chordata; class Actinopteri; order Gonorynchiformes; family Chanidae; genus Chanos; species Chanos chanos. Next base: position 20,286,010 of record NC_044509.1, read on the forward strand.
TAACAACCTCGCCTCCTCCCTCGAGCCATTCCACGCTCAGCGTTGCCGGTTTACTAATCACCGGTCTGATCACTCTCCTCCTGCACGCCTGCCCTCACTTTAGTTCGATTGTACACCTCACTATTTAAACATCTCCGTCGGATCAGTCAGTGCGAAGTCTACGCTTTCCCCGTGTCTACTGAGACGTCTTGTGTTTCGTGTGCCAAAGTTCCAAGACTATCTGTTAACCCGTTTGTACTGTTTCTTCTAGCCTCCTGTTAACCCTGTTTATGTTGAGGCTCTTTCTGTTTGTTTCATTTATCATTAAAATCTCTCAGTTGTCCGCACTTGTGTCCAGCGCCGTTGTACGTCCTGACAATACAGCATATAAATTACAACTCAATCCATTTTCAATAGCGTTAACGTAAAACAATTCTCATTTAAAGATAAACACTACACTCTAGTGGCCATAAAAAGATACTGCATCTAAAGGCGTGGGAATGCCGTTATATTGACTAGTCATAACACAATGAATGAAAGTTAAAATATACATGAGACATACAATAGTGAACAACATTGATTACCTGCACAAGAAGGGTCAGTAAGGCATAAACAATTTGGTCTGCCTAAATGAAATATATTTACATCAAATTAAAATTGTAATCAAGGAGTTTTAAGGTCAACTGACAAAAGTAATTAAAAGTTACAATTGATTTTAAATCGTCACCAAAACGCGATTTCTAGTGTAGTTTATACATTTTATTTATATAGAGTTATATACAGAACATGTTATAAGATGATTAAAATATGATTTTAATAACTTTTATTGTGGACCCGCTATTTGCCCTAATTACCGCAGCAATAGTGTAACTAACTGCCTGCTGGGGGCTCCCCACAACGTATCTAATACAGCATAAAAGTCACTGAGCCCATTTATGCAGGATTTAACATTCAATAACAGAACTGATTGACCCCGTTACAATAGCACAGTGTTGTCTACATAAACACACACACCGTCTATGCACTCAATAATATGGCCCATGGCACAGTGACTTTGTGCTGTACTTCGTGTTCTTCATTTGTAGGAATATGATCATGTTTGCATTATGTTTGATGTACAGATCGCGATTTGAAACAATGCCATTAGCAAAATGGCAAAGGCTGCAATTCATGCTATTCATTGTTCAGCGCGTCTGACCCAGGGTTTAAACTGTCGTGTTAATGATTTTACAAATTCATGCCGTACACCTTGTGTGACAGTCATGCTCACCAATCACAATCGCCGTGCTCCTCGTGTACCAGTCATGTTCACCAATCAGAAGTGACCCAAGGCGACTGCGTATACGCCCACCAGCAACAAACACGTGAAACCTAAGGAAAGCGTTACATTCGTGGTGCGGAACAATGGCCTCCTCCGCTCATTGTTCTATGTTTTATGCCAATTACAAAAATGTAATAAACACATGTTGGAAGCAATTCATATCTTTAAGTTCTCATCCTTATATCAGAATATAGAGAATCTAGAGTAGTTAACATTTTGATAGTATCTCATGTGGTAATGCTCCATCACATGTTTTAAATATACTACACAGTGAATATTGAACCGAAGCTTGACTTTAAGCAATCATATCGCAAATCAAATCACAATCACAATATCTGTCAGAAAAATCGCAATTAGATCATTTCGCCAAATCGTTCAGCCCTAATTTAAATCTTTTGGGTCCATGCACACGTGGAGATCACCATTTGCTTTTGTGACACAGACCATTGAATTCACCCATTCTGTGGGCTCTTCCACTTTCTTTATCACTCCTAGAGACACCATTCTGTCTAACTCTTTCTTTAGACTAGAGTACCAAATCCTTTAAAGACGTCTGGAAATCTCTGCACAATTACACCCATACTATAGCTCTGATCAGTGGAGCTGTTGATACAGTAAAATCTTTTAACTGGGTCTAAGTCCTCACAAGTCTCATCACCCAAAAGTCAGTCACGCCCATCGGACACCACAACAAACATAAGGTGATCTTCTCTCTCCTTTACTTTAACTCTGAGTCTGTATGTGCCCTTAGTTTCCATGCGTTGTCCACTGTAGGCCTTGAGCTGTACGGCCTGTGAGGCTTTATTTTCACTGCTGTGATATCACTCTCAGTAATCAAACTGCCCTTTGTCCCAGTGTCCAGCTTGCGTGGAATTAAAACTCCATTTATTTGCAATGGCAGCCCATAATACCCATAATTCCCTGCTTGACCTCACGGGTAATCTCAACTCGTCTTCCGACCTTTTACTGCAATAGCATCACTTTCACCAGTGGCGGGTCTAGCTATCTTCGACAATAATATTATCAGGCCACTAGTAATAAGTGACAGACTACTGTACATTATAGGAAAGGAGAGAAAATAGCAAGGCTTATTCATGGGCCACATATTATGGATGGAAGATGGGATGCATTAGGATTTCCCATGTCAAATCAAGACAGTGATGGGCTACTTGACAAAGTGTGCGGACCCCTGTGCCGCCCCCAGGTGTCGGTCAAAAGACGCTCTCCAAAATATAACAGTTTCTATACAGTTTCTAACGATTTCTGACTACAAAAGGGCTTCTCGCGCAAACCGCGTCTTGCCCGTGCATTCTTACTTAAATTCTTAACAGAAAACAATTCAAATTCACAACATGAACTAAATAATTTACGTACAATTGTCCAGCTATTTCGGATGAAAAGTAAGTCTTGGCACTGAAATACAAACACTAGTAATTGCAAAACAAATTAAATTCTATTTTTCTAAAAATGGATCAGATCAACATGACTGATAAGGGATATGAAACGTTTATAGCCAGATTCAACGTGTTTGAAACTTAAGAGCGATGATATGTAGATTCGTAAGCCTAACATGTTATGCCTATCTTGCAAAAATGTAACAATTATTTTCCTACAATCATACTGGGATTCATGTCGACAAATGTGAGTGGATAGAAGGGTGAGCATGAGCAACCATTCGATTCACATTTGTATTTGGTAGCCTATATGCCTTTTTTTATTAATTCAATTCCAACCTTGGTACCAGGTTGTGTAAATCTATATGCCGTGAAAAACAGGACAAGAACGCACGGGGCGAAGTATCTTAAGATACTGCTTTTAGCGGTCCATCTTCGGAACATTGTAGTTTCACCACGGCAGATCTACGTCAGTAACATCTGCCGTCGCATGATTACGACTTAGAACGTAATTTTTTTTTTTTACTATTTGGCTGCACGTTCAGCTTTCGGCTCTGTGTCCTCCGCTCACCTGTCACATAACCGCTGTGCAGGCTCAGTGTAGGAATGAGTGATTCGTTTGCGACTCATAACTACGGGTCTTCATCTTTCCCGTTATTCACGTGGCTACGGCAGTAACATGACCAATGTTCAGCGGTGAAGGAAGTACTCAAACACCGTACTTTAGTAAAAGTACAAATAAACAGACAAAAATGTACTCTAGTTAAAGTACCACATTAACCTTTTTACTTGAGTGAAAGTAAGTAAGTACCTGCTTTTAAATATACTTAAAATATAAAAAGTAAAAGTGCTTGCTGAATGTATTCCCTAATGCAATGGTCTACAATATCATTAAGTGTGCCTACTGTACGTATATTTTGTTTAATACATCAATAGTATGGGCTGTGCCATTTTAATTAACAGTGCCGCAGATGATGCTACTGATAACACTGGCAAACAATCTCATCAATTATTTGAAAGGTTCTTGTTTTTATTGTGTTTGACCTCTGTGACACAGTTCACACTTAGACTTACGATTCTGTGAATCAGAATTTCAGGGGCGATCTGCAGAGTTAAATGCCATTAAGCAAAATAAGAAAGAGGACTGATTATACCTTTGAAAGTTTTTATTCAACTATAAATAAAACCAAACACAAAATAACACAATGCAAAACCATTGTGTTATATTGACTGCAGTAAACACATTCAAGTCAAAGTTGTCTGCCTCAAAATGACGGCAGACGGCAGGGAAATTACAGCAGTTGTGCATGCAACCCGTTACTGATGAAAATGCTAATAAAGACATATATACATATATAACAAACTATGTACAGTTAATTACAAATCTTCCCCTTATTTACGAAAGATGCACCCTTAGCCCAACAATGTTTAGCACTTACAATCGTCACTGACGCACACCGCATAAACGTAAACTGTCCAGGTTTTGACTTCTTCTCGCCGGAGTGGGGGTTGATCTGACGATCGGGGGAGATGCGAGTCTTATATATGCTGACCTGTGTTGGAAAATTATTACTCTCCTTTAAGCTAACCGTAGTAACCATGATAAACAATGTAACCACAATGTATTCATTATTATAGGGGTGAATCAATGTAATCATTTATATTAAAAGTCATAACTATACTATCTTTGGTATTACAAGAAATATCAAGTTCTCTGTGTTCAAAAAGAAGAGGTCAGTGAGGCCCTTAAGGACTGCCTGTGAGATAAGGAAGGAGCCTCTGCCAGAGTGGTGTTGTCATTAGCAACGCAGGCAGATGGCTAAACGTTCAAGGTCTCCTGGTACGTCATATACCACTAATGAACAGGGCAGCAACTGTTGGTGACCACTTGTGCTAGGAGCAAAAGGAAAATAAGAAATAATGATGTGATGTCATACAGAGTTGAGAGGGAATCTGTGTGGCTGGGCCGGCAGAGTCTCCCCACTACAAAGAGATGAGGTAATGTGTATCTTTTTTGGGAATTGATATGAACGGGTATAAGAATCGGTGCTTTGTGAGAATATGTCAGTCACTCCCCGGGACCTGACTCAGTTTGTTGTATGCCTTTTGAACTATACAATACACTTACACTGCATCTGACTCATTGTTAGATTTCTGTTGTTTTTGTCACAGAACAGGTATCGTGTGGCGTTGGGACTCAGTCTCATTTGGCCCAGGCTGAGATTTTCACCCACACCTGTATCTTTAACCCTATTGGTCGTAAGGTCAGAGGGCAGCCTGGATGGACAGGTCAGTTGGCTAATCCTGACCTGGACGAGAAGTTTATGGGTGCGGTCTTTGGCGTACGTGCAACTTGTTGACTTTGGGGTGCATCGGGGGGAGGGGGAGCTCTGTCAGCCTGCTGGAAAAATACAGAACTTGCACAATGCATTGGTTATCATGTCGAAATCGGTAGTGTGAAATATTTAACTGACTGAAAGGACTTGTGTTTAATATGAAAAATACTGAGAGGGTTAACTGACTGAATATAGATGGTGATGTTAAATGATTACTTGATGAAATTATGTAAGTGTATGTAAATCTGAGTTATACTTTCCTTGGACAACCATTTAAGCACTGTCTTCTGAGGCAGAGGTTCCCAACTGATGGCCCTTTTATACAGTAGTGGAGTAAAAGTCAAAAGTACCCACAACTAAATCTACTTAAGTAAAGTGCAGATACATGAAAAATGTACTTAAGCACAGTAACAAAGTACTTGTACTTCGTTATATTCCACCACTGCTAATATTAGAGATGTAGGCCGGAGTTGTTCGGATAAATGATAAATTATAATGAAAAACGGTGTGACGAGTTGATATTCTGTGTCTGTCTGTATTTTTATTTCTCTCTCTCTCTCTCTCTCTCTCTCTCTCTCTCTCTCTCTCTGTAGGTTGTCTGGTTGTTTATTGACAGAGGAAGGTTGTTCTTCTCTGGCTTCAGCTCTGAGTTCAAACCCCTCAAACCTGAGAGAACTGGATCTGAGCTACAGTCACCCAGGAGACTCAGTGTGTGTGTGTGTGTGTGTGTGTGTGTGTGTGTGTGTGTGTGTGTGTGTCTGTGCTTGTGTGAGACTCATCCACAGTCTGTTGTGTGTTTTTGTAGTGTGGACCATGGCGGAGAACTCATGATCAAACCAGGATTAAAAAAATGTGAGTACACACACACACACACACACACACTGAGTTTGGTTCACCCATGGAAAAGAGACCATTTATCTAAATTCCTAAAAAATACAGTACTTTTGTTTGTTAATTCCATTTAATGAATAAAAAAAGATTGAATATGACTTTTATTTAATTTTGTACATTTTGTATATCATTTTCTTGTGTGTGAACAAAAGAAAGACAAAAAGCGAGTGAATAAAATAAATAAAGTGGAAAACTGGTCAGAAACGGGTTCAGGTAACGAGAGGGAAACACACTGGGTCAAGGGTCAAACAACAGTAACACACACATCAACAATAACACACTCAGACTCCTTGTAATAACATAATATAATAATATTATAATACTGAGATAAATCTGATATTTAATAATATAATACTAATATAATAATATAATACTCTCCATTTAGTATAAAACACACACACACACACAGAGTTGAGAGTGTGTGATGTGTCTTCTCCTCTAATTTCTCTTCTTCTCTGTAGATGCCTGTAATCTCACACTGGACCCAAACACAGCACACACACTCCTCTCTCTGTCTGAGGGGAACAGAAAGGTGACACGTGTGGGAGAGAATCAGTCGTATCCTGATCATCCAGAGAGATTTGATTATTGTCATCAGGTCATGTGTAAAGAGTGTCTGACTGGACGCTGTTACTGGGAGACTGAATGGAGTGGAATTAATGCTGATATATCAGTGACATATAGAGGAATCGCGAGGAAAGGAAAGAGTGATGACTGTGTGTTTGGAAACAATGAAAAGTCCTGGAGTCTGAGGTGCTGTGGTGACAATTACTTTGCCCATCACAATAATCAGAGAACTGTCATACCTCACGACCCCTCACACACACACAGAGTAGGAGTGTATCTGGACTGCTCGTCTGGAACTGTGTCCTTCTACAGCGTCTCCTCTGACACACACACACTCACACATTTACACACACTTACACACATACCACTGCACATTCACTGAACCCCTCTATGCAGGGTTTGGGTTTAGAGTTTGGGATTATGACTCCTCTGTCTCTGTGACAGATAAAATAAATAAACACACAAACTCTGAAATACACACACACACACACACACACACACACACAATATTCATATTTACCATTTACATTTATTTACACCTCCACTTGAACTCACAATCACAAACGTGTGTATGAAGTACAGTCAGAGTTTATGTATCAGAAATCTGTGACTAATAATAAACAATTATTCATTAATTTACAAAGTTTTGTAGGGATTTGTTTGTTTTTGTCTGTTTTTGTTGTTGTTTTTTATTCAGAAATACTTGTCCAATTAATGTAAACATGCACATGTCAGAGACAAAGACACAAATAAAATATCATTACATATAAAAAGACTGAAAGTGTTTCTGATGCTGAACACACACACGCTCTCTCTCTCACACACACTCATACACACACACTCTCTCTCTCACACACACTCATACACACACACTCTTTCTCTCTCTCCCACTTTCTTTTTTCTTTCTCTCATACACACATGCACACTCTGACTGTCTCTCTCTCTCTCTCTCACACACACTCTCTCTGCTTACAGACACACACACATGTACTCTCTCTCTTTCTCTCTCTCTCTAACACACACACACACACACTCTCTCTCTCTCTCTCTCTCTCTCACACACTCACTCTGCTCACAGACACACACACATGTAGTCTCTCTCTTTCTCACACACACACACACACACACACACACACACACACACACACACACACACAGTCTCTCTCTCTCTCTCTCTCTCTCACAGTCATACACACTCTCTCTCACACACACACACACACACACACTGTTGTAGCCATTTTGTGAATTAATAACTTTGTGTTATGTAAATGTATCTGAATGTTAATATTATTTATGCACCTATGTACCTGTTTGTGCCAAAGTAGAAAAATGACATTCTGGATGATAGTTTATACTTGTATTTACGGTAGAGCCAGGGCACACTTACGTCACTGAGGGAAAAACCCGGGAGAATTGGAATTGGCACTTGGTTTGGTAAATGCAGATTGAGTGACGGGGGTTGTATACGATTTTTTGACCACTTTTGATTCACTTATTTTCACTTCAGAGTTATTTTCGTTTTCTTTTATGTGTTATTGGAATTATCAAGTCCTTTTGGTTGATATTTTTTGTGCCAATAAATGGAATTTCATTGATTTAAGGAAGGACTCGAAAGTGCGTTGAAAACAACTACCTGTTTATTCATTCCACAGTCTCAACCGGGAAATTCGAAAACTCTTGAAAAGGCCGAGACAACCGGGCTTATGACTGGAGGGTTGCTGGTTCAATTCCCAGGATCAACATCCACTGCCATGTGCCTTTGGGCAAGGCACTTAACCACACCGCCCCTCAGGTGCAAGGAATGCTAGCCACTGCTCCTGGTGTGTGTTCACTACTGCTCAGTGTGTGTGTATGATCACAGAAATTTTTTTTTTTTTTAGATTTACACTCTCTCAGACACACAAATACACTCATTTACACAACCATGGCCTCTCTCACCCTCTGTCTCACTATCACATCGATAAGTGAGGTTAAACTATCTCTGAACATGATGACCTGTGATGTTTTGCTGGATCTCAGTTTGGTACCACCTCTGAATGGCCAGCAGGTGGAGCTTGAACGCCACTGGTTCCATTTTTCAGTCAAGTCTGGAGGTAACTGCTCGTCCTGACGGATTCCCCTCACCCACAGTTCCTGAAACAGGTCCTTCACTCTGATGGTGTATGGAGTAAGGAACTCAGTGGGGTCAAAGATGGGAGCCGATGTCTGTAGTTTTATTTTTTTTAAAAGCCCTAAAATAGACAGCAATCAATGCTATGACCTTAAAATGAAACAAAGAACAGTCAACAATCATGGCTTGAAACCAAAAGCAAATTGTTCCAGTCGAACGCTGTGTACCTACTGCAATGGACCATATACTCTCAGTGACATGCTGACCACGCGAGGCTATCCATCCAACCATGAGCTCCACCAACAATAGTCAAACCATGCACGTAAGAATCGCATCAGTAACTCAGGTCACTGCTTTTCTCCTGCTACAGAGACTGCTAACACACAACCTACATGTTAACCATGCATCACAACATGAGCCAGAGTTTGAACACACACACACACACACACACACACACACACACACACACACTTGCTCAACTAGCTTGCAGCCCAAATCCGAAACACCAACCACAGCAATGATGTAAAAACCTGAAGTGGGTGCCTTCCAAACCTCTCTTATAGAGTATGTCAAATTAGCCTAAATTGGAAGTGTCGCGTTGTATTTTTCCGCTGGGTCCTAATGACCCTCGGTTACAATGAGTACACTTGCACACACGTCCATTTTTGTCATGCGCTCCATTTCATTCTCTACCCACTTGACTCTCAGGGCAGGTGAATTTGTCACCCATTTACAGTGGTTCCTGCTGGCATGGGACAGAATCTCTTTTGCTGACCAAATAAGACTCCTCCACATCACACTGAGCTCGCTAAAAAAGCATCGGCATAGAGGGACTCTCTCAGTGTCTCCACGGTCTTGAGCTGCTCTGTCTCATACTGCTCAATGTGCTTCCTGAAAGTTTCAGCCAATAGGAACAGGCTCGGTGACACTCCAAATACCGCTCTACTCATTCTCATGGTGTGATTATGCATCAAAAGCCACTCTGAGTTTGGTTACTCTGAAGTTGTCTGGAAGATCTGGTTTGTCAGGTCGCCGTGGTAATTCAACCTGATTTCGTCCATCCTTGAGTTTCACAGTCTGTTCAAAGCTTTGGAGAGCCTCTGTGTGCTCTGGGCTTTGGCTTTTCTCATTACCAATGCCCAGTGACTCCATCTCCCAGAAAGCACACAGCTGTTCTGAGATCAGTATGTCCTCCTCTAAGCTGATGTGCATGCGAGCTGCCTCGGTCACACCATATGACGACACTGGTCCTTGCATGGCCCATCCAAAGCTGCTTTCCATGGCGACAAAAAGATTCTCTTATCTTCTCAACCTTTCCAGACTCTACTTGCCAGTAAAAGTCTGCTCCTGTTAACACTGACAGTTCTGGATCATCGACACACACCTTCTAATGGGAGATCGACAAGCTGCAGGCCTTTTCTTCTGCACTGTTCTTGAATGGGTTCATCAGGGACCTTTATAACAGCAGTGCACCCTTGATGGGTTTCGACTGCTTTCATTTTAATCCTTTGCTGCATATTCCACACATTCTCCAGCGGTACCTTCACAACATTGTGTTTTGTTCTCACAGGAGCAGCAGATCCAGAGGTATGGAGGTGCAGTGTCTCTTGCTTTACCAGTGGCAGTTTAAGTGTCTTCACTACAATCCCATGAATGAAACTTCTCCGACTGCCCCCGTCCAGCAGGCAGCGTACAACTTTCCTTTAACCTTGCAGAATTTGCCATGTGTTTTGGGCCTAGACACACAAAGTATCTTCCCAGTTTTCTCAGTTTGTCCTTGCGAGCAGTCGGTGAATTGTCTGGACGATGTTCTGGTTTATGGTTGGGACTGTGACAATACACACAGGTCTGAGGAGCATAACTAGCTGTGTGCAATGCAGCTGCTGAGGACATACTCATACATTTTTGTGGATTTATGCTCACTGAAGGCTGCTGGCCTGGTGAGTGTGTTATTATATTGTGCATTGTCTCTTTGTGTGTTTCCTGGTCTTGTTAGGTGAAGTGCTCTCTCTCCCTGCTCTGAACTTCATTTTGCAGGAATCGAGTGAGCTCCAGCACTCTCCGTTCACCATCAGAGTCTGATTTGTGTGTGTAGACTAATGCAAGGTCATCCAGTATCAGCTGTAACAGCACTGGGCGTAGCAGCCGTATGTGTCAGTGTGCACACCTAAGGACTCTAGAGTGTCAATCTGTATCTCACATGCATCATAAAGTTGTCTGAGTGCAGCAACATCTGATGATCTGTTCACAGGAGCCAGGTTTAATCATTTGGACATGTGCACTGGCCACAATAACCTTTCTTCCAAACCGGTCCTGAAGCAACTTTATTGCCATTAGTAAGTCCTGCTACAGCTCTTGCTGCTGCCCCAGTTAAACAGGACTTCAGGTGAGAGAATTTCTCCCTTTGACACAGTGCATCATTATTATGAATGGCTGTGTCATACTGGCTCCAGGATTTCTGCCAATGGCTGATTTCTCCATTAGATTTGTCTATCTCTAACTTAGGCGGTTTAACAGTCTGCTTATTTAGTGATATTTCTGAAACTGCACTTGCATTGATCACACACACACTCTCAGACTCCTGAGCCTTCTGAATGGGTCTGTTTACACGAGCCTTCCACACAGTAATACAGATTTGACACTGCAGCACGTCTTCAGTCTCCACCTCTAATTCTTATGTCAGAGTTTCATCTTCAATGCCTCTGTCCCAGTCGATTAAACTTTCATCAATGATGGATCATATTTCTTCAGTGTTAGAACTGAACACAGATCATCTGACAGTGGGAAATATGAGCAAAAAAGCAGTGAAATACAGTTCTGTGTGTGTGTGTGTGTGTGTGTGTGTGTGTGTGTGAGAGTGAGTGAGTGAGTGAGTGAGTGAGTGTGTGAGTGAGTATGTGTGTGTGTGTGTGTGTGTGTGGCATTGTGTGTGTTTGTGTGTGTGAGTCAATGGCTTTATAGTGTGTGCTAGGTTTATAATTAGTGGTTTAACAATTTGATAGTTTGGTTTTAGTTGGAGGTCTTTATTTGTGTACTGAATTAAACATTTGGGTCTCTCTCAGTCTGTCATATTCATACTTCATAAAACATGAAAATATGTCACTGTGTGAACACACAGTCCATATGGTTTATGTGTCTTTATACCATTTATACTTGTCATCTGGAACATAATGAGAATAACATGGACTGAGGTTTTATTGTTGTTCTGATAATCTGAAGTTTGATCTTTGTACTTCATAAACCAGGAACTAACTTGTCTGATCCCTGCTCTTTGAACTCAGGGTGTGTAGCTGCGTCTCTCTGTGGAGGCTGAGACGTGTTTGGAGAGAGACATTTTTAACAGACACACTGGAGTAACCCAGACAAGAGTCATTAAGATTTTAAACATGTGTTGTGAGTTCTGAACTAGGGAACCAGAACTTTCCAAACAGTCTGGACTGATGGTGAACTGGACCTGTCCTTCTGAAGACTTACAGAGTCACCTGACAGAAGGTAATGGAGTATTCTTCTCTACTTCATGCTTTTCACATTTAAAAGAAACACATTTTGATATTGTGTCTTTGAATACAGAAAGTTACACATGTTATTTTCCTTCTTTAATATACCACAGTTGTTTTTATCAACACAGTAAACACGTTGTTGGGGAAAGTCATTACAGCAGACAGTAACCATGACAATAGCACTATTGCCATGACAATTCTGTTAAATATTTTTACTTGTCTACTATCTCTAGTTTTAAATGTCTGTAGGGTCGGTAACTTCCAAACTTGTCTGTTACAGTTTTTTTCCCCATTTGCTAACATGCATTGGTCAAAACTGAAGTCACGTAGTCAAAACACAGTAAGTGAAACAGAAGTCTATGTGGACCAAACTGTCAATCATTTTCATTGCTTTCACACAAAATTCATTCAATAACACAGTACCTTATACTATATGTCTTATATTTCAGTTAAGAGGCAGAGCAAAGTATCCAGGTTACCAGAGTCCAAACAAATTCATCACTATAAAAAATGAAGAGCATCTCTACACAAGAGTTGGAAAAGTCAGAAAAGTCTGGCATTGTTGTGTAATGTCTGAAGGCATATTACTTCAATTAGCAGTAGTCATACCCCGAGGAGCAGAGCATTCTGGGCCAAACCTTTAGTCTGAACCAATAGAGACCATTAAGTACTTAAAGTGCAGTGTGTGTGTGCGTGTGTGCGTACCTATTGTGTATATAAAGTGTAGTGTATGAGTGTGTGTGTGTGTGTGTGTGTGTGTGTGTGTGTCCACAGGCCCAAAACAGTTACACTGTCTGAACAAGTCTCAGTGGACATTGTGAGAATGGAGAAAACTAAAAGGATTGACTGTGGGGACAGAGAGGAGAAGAACACTGTCTGTAGAATGAGTCAGTCTGGACAATGTGAGGAGGAGGATCCTGTTGACTACAGGACACAGAGACCAGGATCTCCAGTATCCAGCTGTGTGTCTATGAAGAGTGACGGATCCATGCATGACCCTATAGACTTCAGCAGGGAACCAGTCCCCTCTCAGTCACAGTGAGTGACTGTATTTATACTGTATTAACTATATGCATAATATAAATTTACAGGTTACAGTGAGATGTGTGGATATTTTCATTCAGATATTTGGGATCAAAGAGAGTGAAACTATAACACAAACAAAATGCTGTTCATATGTTGTAGTTCTTGGCTCATATGAAACCAAACATTGATGTGATTAAATGAAGTGGTCACCAAACAACAGGAAATGTCACACACTGATTCAGTCACTTTACCTGTAAACTCTTCAATGATGTTCAGATGATTTTTCAGCAGATGATTCCTTATTGTCGCTCTGTCACATTGGCCAGTGTTTATGACATATGATGTGCTGTATATTATACACTGACTTACCTACTCAGCACACACCATTCAAATCATTCTCATCCAACAAGGACACAGTTCACACTGCAAGGACAACCCTTAAAACAGGGCCTGACCAAGCCTTTATGGGGCCCTGAGCAGAATATGATTTGGGGCCTTCCACCGCCTCGGCGCCACCAATACTATTGACTATTGTCAATGCATAATCATTCACACACCTACTGTAAATCTAACACACTCATTATCAATTTTATAAAAGTTAGCCAACTCACAAGAGCGGTCTGGTGTTACTTTGCACTTTATTGTTCAGAATGATACAGTTCTAAATGGCATACTGAATGTTTTGTACTGAAAAAGTAACAAAAATAAAGCAGCAGACAATGCACTTACTGTAAACAATTTAACTACTTCAGTTGCTTTTGGTTTAAAAAATTTGTAGTGGGCACAAGAGCAGAACATGCGACGCAGTATTAGGGCCCCACTGAGGATAAAAAATTGGAATTTCCAGAATAAGGCCATAATTTTATGAGAATGAAGTCGTAATTGAGAAAACAAAACCCACATAATATTACGGGAACAAAGTCGTAATGTAACGACAATAAAGTCATAACATTATTAGAAAAAAATCATATTGTCATGAGAATAAAATCGTAAAATTTTGAGGAAAATACCATGATTGTTAGGAAAATACATTACCAGCTACCAACCGAATGGGCGATAGGACAGTCAGTGGCAGCCTGAGCTTCTGGTGACTGCTGTTCTTCATCGTGCCGTGACACACATATCAGTCAACAGGCAACTTTAGTTAATCATCATTAAATGTTTGATAAATGTGGTTTTGCTTGTTGACCAAACACAGGTTTACAGTTTCATTCCTCATTTTAACACAGGCAGCAAACTGTTCTTCTGATGTCTCCCCCCTAAAATAACAGGTAGTCTAAAATTACGACTCTATTCTTGTAATATTATGACTTTTTTTTAAAATGATGACTTCGTTCTCGTAATCCTACGCCTTTATTCTCGTAACATTATGACTTTGTCCTGGAAGTCTCAGAATGACTTAGATAAACAGAAGGATACATTACTTTTTTGCTGCTTTTTCCATCGACGCAGAGGACAGCACTGTAATCTAACGTTAGTCTGACTGACTGTGTTTGTATCAAAATGCTGTTAATGTCAGTTACAGTGTGCATGCCCATGAACATGACACCAGCACTGACAGAGGCAGCGGAAATTGATTAAACCAGTAACATTAACTAATCACCCCTTAACATAATATCGGGTTTTTGTATGACCACCATGATATAATATATAACTAACTAAACTAACTAAATACATAACTAACTAAATAAATAAATACATTCAAGGTCCTTTTTAAGCGCTCTTGGGTGCCCTCTGGTGGCCACAGGGGGCCCTAAGCAGCCGCTTAGATCCTTTATGCGTCAGTGCATTAAAACTGTGAAGAAAGATATAAATGACAATTATTTGGATGATTTAGTGTTTTAATTGCCATTAACACTGATCAAAGATTCATTTTCTGTTTTAAATTCTATGTCAGTGATAAAACTACCTCATTGTCCATCATCAAACACAACACAGCTTAGTTTAAATATATCAGTTTAAAAACAGACGGAGTGTAAGTTGACAGTACATTAGTCATGTTTAAAGAAAGTCAAAGGGAGGGAGTCCTGTCTGATCAGCCCAACTATTCATAACCACTCACATATATCCATTATTAATAGTCTAATTAGTGTCCTTTATAAACGTTACATTGTCTGATATCGGTTAGAAATGAAAACAGAGACATGTACATACAGTTTGTTTGTCCTATTTGGTTTCCATCAGTGAAACTCTCCCATTCCCCTCTGTTCAATCAGCTCCACTCTCTGAATGATTAAACACTGTGTAGTGGGAATTCTTCACCGGTTGTCAATCATTATTGTTAGACTTCATCACTATCATCCCAACTGTATATGAGCCCTAAACTCAACTGCAAGGCTGATGAGAAGGGTTCAGCCTACCAGCCTTGATGGAGTCATATGTCTCCCCAAGAAAGTATCTGTCAAATATGGAAACTCATGTCTGATCCAGGATCAGTCCCCTCTCTCTCTCTCTCTCTCTCTTTCTCTCTCTCTCTCTCTCCCTCTCTCTCTCGCTCTCTCTCTCTCTCTGCAGTGAGGAGACAGATCTAACTGAGGATCAGTCTGAATGTTGCCAAAATGCCCAACATAACACATCCATGTCTGAGTCAGATGATGTCCTGCTGAGAATCATTGATCATAAAACCACCCTGAAAAAGAAGTATGAGCGCTAATATGAAGGTGTTGCACTGAAAGAAAACCAAACCCTCCTCAACAGCATTTACACAGAGCTCTACATCACAGAGGGAGAGAGTGAAGGAGTGAATGAGAAACATGAGGTTTTACAGATTGAAACAGCATCCAGGAAATGGGTTTCTCAAGACAAACCAATCAGCTGCAATGACATCTTCAAATCCTTGTCAACGAACAAAACTAAAGAGCAGAAAAAAGCCTTGTCTAGTGAGGAACCTGGAAGGGACAGACAAAAGCCAGAAATCAGAACTGTACTCCCCAAGGGCATTGCTGGAATTGGAAAAACAGTCTCTGTGCAGAAGTTCATTCTGGACTGGGCAGAGAGAGGGACCAATCAGGACACTGATTTCATGTTGGTTCTTCCTTTCCGAGAACTGAACTTGGTTAAAGATGAACAGTTCAGTCTTCATGGACTCCTGCGAGAGTTTCACCCAGAGCCGAAAGACTTGGATCCAAAGAAATATAATGATTGTAAAATGCTGTTCATCTTTGACGGTTTTGATGAGAGTCGACTTCAGTTGAATTGTTCTGAGAGTGATGTGACCAAAACATCATCAGTGAATATGCTAATATCAAACCTCATCAAAGGAAATCTTCTTCCCTATGCACTTATCTGGATAACCTCCAGACCAGCATCAGCCAGTTAGATCCCCTCTCTGTTCATCAGTCGTGTGACAGAAGTCCAAGGATTCAGTGATTCACAGAAAGCGTAATACTTCAGAAAAAGAGTCAGTAAAGAGAGTCAAGTCAACAGAATCATCTCACACATCAAGACATCAGTGAGTCTCCACATCATGTGTCACATCCCAGTGTTCTGTTGGATTTCAGCCACTGTGCTTCAGGAAATGCTGCGTCAAGACAATGTTAAAGAGTTCCCAAAAGTCTGGCTGAGATGTACACACACTTTCTGCTCATTCAGACTAAAATGAAGAAGCAGAAATTTGAGGACAAAGTTGAGACAGACTCAAATAATCTTCTGAAATCAAGCAAGAAGATCTTTCTGAAACTTGCTAAACTGGCTTTTAATCAGTTGCTGAGGGGCAATAATATGTTCTATGAGGAGGATCTGAGAGAATGTGGCATTGATGTGAGTGAGGCCACTGTGTACTCTCAGATTTGTACTGAGATCTTTAAGGAGGAATCTGTGCTTCGTCAGAAGAAGGTCTACTGCTTTGTGCATCTGAGTGTCCAAGAGTTCTTTGCTGCTCTCTATGTGTTTATCTGCTACGTAAACAAGAACATGAAGGCACTGAAGTATTTTCGGCAGAAAGATACCATATTTTTTTTTTCCTTGGATGAGTTGCTGAAGAAAGCTGTGGATAAATCTTTGGAGAGTAAGGATGGACGTCTCGATCTGTTTGTCCTTTTCCTTCATGGCATCTCACTGAAGTCCAACCAGAATCTCCTACAAGGCCTGCTGACACACGCACAGAACAACCAGAAAGAAAATAAGCCGTTACATCAAAGAGTTAAATAAAAATGGTGTCCCGCCTGAGAGATGGATTCATTTACTGCACTGCCTGACTGAAATGAATGATCACTCTCTTCATGAAGAAATTCAATCTTTTGTCAAGTCTGAAAATTACACAACTGAACTCTCACTTGCACACAGTACAGCACTGGCCTACATGTTTCTGATGTCAGAGGAGATGCTAGATGAATTTGACCCGAAGAAATACAACACATCAGATGAGGGTCGTAGGAGGCTGCTCCCAGCTGTGAAGTGCTGCAGAAAAGCTCTGTGGCAATATTTATAAGACTCAATTTGGCTAGTCTCAAATAACCAGCAGAATGATCCCACATTCAGGACAAAATGCACCAATGCACTGGATACAATCAAGCTTTAAGTTTGTAAAACATGCTGGCATACTTTTTAAACACAGCTGATGCATAAACTGATTGATAAAAAGTATTGAGAACATGACAGTGTGTGTGAGAAAGATAAACAAAAACAATAACAGGTTTGGGAAGCACATGAATGAGGATAACCTAGTGTTTCTTACACTGTATTCTTTCGTCAGGTTCTCTGCCTTCTCTCTTAGGTATGTGATGAGGCCTTGAGTCACTATGTCTCTTTTGCTCTCAGTGGTGTTACTCTGTCATGAGACCACAAAACAAGTTACTGAAAATGAAAGCTTATGCAATTAGATAATGAGTATTTACCTCATAGAGTCTTTTCAGTTTCTGAGTTATTTTGACACCTGAAGCACCTCCTTTCTTTTTGAAAACACTGAACAGTTGTGGTGTTCAGTGGTCAGACTTGTTCATGAATGTTGACTGCAGACTCATGGTGGTTATCCTTCTAAATTTTTCCTTGACATGTGTGAAAGACAGCCAGAGTAAGCTGAGAAGGGGGCGAGACAGAGAATGTCATTAACTATTATCTAGCTTAGATAAGCAAATTTTCTTCTCTTTTTTCATTTAAGAAGCACTAAATTAACGTTAGTGAGGGATGAAAAGTTCAGCTTATGTTCTAACTTTAAGGTTAAATTTAAAACACCATCAGCACACCTCTGTATCATCTTCACAAGTGGAGTTCAATACCAGTTTAAATAGCTATGTACAGGATACCTATCCATCTGCACTGGCTAGCCACCATGAGAATATAAAATTTAGCTCTTGCCAACACTGAGTTTGCAAGGCGTATTTATGACAAAACACAGAGAAACATTTATTTGAATTGCCGACATATAATGTCGGGCTACCATGAAAATTCAAAGGTTTGTCTTCAGTCTCTTTTTCGATGGCAGCCTAGCTATGCAAATTACCCATTTCCAGTGGTTTGTTTGATGTTGTTCAATGATAAGGGAATTCTTGCATATAGAGTTTGCGTTTAACTTTTTTTAGGGCTGTCCTTCAGCTTTTTCGGGTTTTATCTGATAGATCGAAAAATGGATTTTTATTTATAACAAAGAAAGAAAGATAACATAAAGTCTTGTCTGGTGCTCTCTGCAACCCACATATTTTCTGCAATACCTGGCAGTACAGGTTATGGCAAGTAAAACGGTAGTGGTGATAATAAAGAAACAAAGAAACAAACAAATACCATTAACACACTACATACACTGACCTCTTTCATGCATCCATATTAATGTTCAACATTCTTCATCGTATACTGAAAGTGCTTACTTCAGTCACACACGCTAATACATTGGCACATGAGTCTTCTCCACCAGTAACAGGGAGGATAAATGAATAAATTCTATTATTTATTTAAAACCTAAATATTTGTGTCAGCCTCCCTTTTTATGTTGCGTTCTCACCAGCTGGGCCGTGACATGTGTTACAGTTATTTTCTAGAATGCAGTTCTACGTTTTGACCAAACTTGCTGATTTAATTTGAGCAGTTATTGGCACCCATTGGTATTTATTTGTTTTGTAACATGCTTATGTTGTCTGTGAAAGTCTTAAAATAATATCAGGAATGTGTGGTGGAGCTAGGGTGGCCATCTTTCTCTCATCGAAAACCTGTACACCAGCAGACTGAATGCCCACTCAGTAACAGATTTCAACATCAAATGTTTGATCTTTGACAGTGAAAAATATTAGAAATGCTCAGGAATGTGAAGGGAGGTCGATTCACGCTAAATAATTAAATCCGACTACTCCAGGATCTTGCATCATGTAAGGTAAGGAATGCTTGAAGGCATACGTGAACCACGTAATCGCGTGGCAGCGAAACTCGCTCTCTCGAGTGCTCTGAAACTGGTGGAAAAGCGATGGTCTAAAGTAATACACCGCCGACAGCACTAGTTGATTGGTTATACGTCACGGGTAACAGCCTGCTGTGTAAGCCGCGGTACATCTGTGTTTCGAAGGTAAGGCAGCAAATATTGCCGAAATAGCAATAAACATCACAATCCTCTACGCTGGAATTGCAAAAACCCCGATATACAGTGAACTATAATGAGATACTAGAGTTTATTTATTTAGCGATAGCTGTATCTTTGGTTATTCTGCTCGATTTTGGCGCCGCTGCTCTTCCCGCAGTTTTCATGATATCAATTCCATTCAAACAGTAACAGGTCCGTCCTAATGCCTAGTAGTGTGCTTGTATACGGCTAATTTTTTAAATTAAACTGTTTATAATCGTTTTTTGCTAGTTAGCTTGCTAATTTGATCTAGGCCCCTTTGGTTACTTCCCAGATAGCAAACAATCATTGAAATGATGTTAAATCAACATTCCGACGTCAATGTTAAATTCATTGAATCAATGTCGAACACCGATGTTGATTCTTCATCACTTTTGCACCCTCGGTTTATATTGAGACAACGTTGAAATCATAACTAAAGATGATCGGGACTTCAGTGGTATTTCAACCGAATTTAAACCATAGCAAATTACTATTACTACTTTAAAATACTGTGAAAAAATATGTCCTGCTTTATCTACAGTCAGGATGTTATTAAATATATTTATAGCCCTACATTATTAAACATTAGGTTTGATCTATATGTAAATGACAATGGACAACTTTACATCAGTTAAAAAACAAGTTTATTTTAATTCTTTGTGACTTCACTTCTGCGCTGTCTGTTGTCCATCCCCACCCGGTCTGAAGTCAGGGTATCTAAAACAGAGGAGCAAAAAAATAAAGTCGGCAATCTCAGTGACTGTACAAGTGTGCCATTGCCAAAATAATACAACAGTGTCAATAATATGTGATCGATACCATTTTATAATGACTTCATAGCACAATATCCGAGCTCCATCAGTAGGATTTCGCTAGCATAAAAGCAAAATGCTAACTTTGTCGTCGGAAGAAAGAATCCTGTACTGAGGACTGTAATTCTTGAAAATAGCGTGTATTTGTACTTTGATCAGATTTTGAGTTGTCTCCGAAATATATGCATGCCTCGCTCTTACTCTCAACTCGTCCTAGCTAACGCTCTCCTGTCATCTAATGCTAACATGAAATGCTAAGTTATCAGTTGCGTTAGCGAGCTAATTTAACGCATCTGCATCTCTCAGTCTTGACATTTTGACAGTAAAACATCCCAAATATTTTATTTAATTTATAGCTACCACAAAAAACCTACAGTAAACCAAGGTTAGCTAACTGACTAAATTAACTTAGTGTAGGTATTTGTAAAACTGTAGCGTGAACTTGGTCTGTGATGCCTAAATCTGGCAACAGATGCTAACGTTTCAAAGACATTTAAAGGTGTCTGAATTATAACGGCCATTGTGACAGCGACGAAAGTACGACGGCATATAATGTTAGACAGCGTAAATAAACTAAAAAGGCTTACAAATATTCAGTTTGGTACAATTCAACTGTGTGAAGTGCCGTTGGTCTTTCATACGATGGTCGCCCGGTCAGCTATAATTCGATGACTTCTCAATCATACTGGTCAACCATAAATCAATGGCTTTTCAGTGTCACTTCATCATTTCCCGGTCAACTATAAAACGATAACTTTTCAACATCATTGTCGTTGCCTGGTCAACTACAAATCGATGCTCATCATTTATAATCAGGACAACTATAAATTAATGTTATTTCAACGTCACTGTCATCAACATTACTATACTGTCGGGTTTCATTGGTATTGTAATGGTGATCCAACATTTATTTAGCATTGAGATTTCAATCTCAACCATAATGATGATTCAGATGGAAAATCAATATTTTTCAATGTCGTCTTGCTATCTGGGTTCAGCTCGAGACAGATCGAGTATTTCTACAGTTACGATTCAGCCATATTTCATCTCGCTAATTGCACTTAATCTTCAATTTCGCATTTCAGGTGAGTCAAGACAGTTTAGATTAACTAACAGAAGAAATCTCGCAGTGCTGTTTTAGCAAACTGCTTGTGTTGTTCACGTGCTAAACTACTAATTCGTTCTCGCAGTATGATTGTAGTCTGACTATTGTCAGCAACCTCACGTAGCCAGTGCGTCGCTGTCTGTGACTGAGAATCACTAGTTTTCTGCAAAAGGTACAGAGTTTTTAATAGGAATATTGCTTTCGTTTTAAGTATTATGATTGTTGGCTGGTGTTTGTTTGATCTGCCCACTCGTTTCTTTTTATTGCCATTTTTAATAGCTTCTTGCCCCATCGAAATGAATGGGGCAAGTTTTACGGCTCTGGCACAACGAGTGTTTGCACCCAGTGGCAGTCAAGAGTTGGATTCCATGATCTTTTGCTCGCAAAATGACTTGTTATGTTTTATTTAGAGGTATTGGTGATCTGCTGCGTAAACAACATGACCTAGCCTGTGGCTGAGAATCACTGGTTCAAGACTCCTAGTAACGTTACTGAATTGTGTCCTGAA
Source organism: Chanos chanos (assembly GCF_902362185.1). Lineage (NCBI taxonomy): Eukaryota > Metazoa > Chordata > Actinopteri > Gonorynchiformes > Chanidae > Chanos > Chanos chanos. Next base: position 20,308,085 of record NC_044509.1, read on the forward strand.
GCTGCCACTGACTCTTTTTCTTGTCAAGATGTACAGGATATTTTTGTTAAACACGTAAGACGTAATGGAACTGCATCTAAGGCCTGTGTTAATCCATACATGGACTGCATAGATGGGTTCCAAATATTGGTTCTCGGTCTCCTTGATTACTAGTAATCAGTATTGGCACTGACAAAAACATATCAGTCGACCCCTAGTGTGTGTGTTTGTGTCTCATTTGGGGAGTGGATAGTGTGTAAACTTGCATGTGATGAGAAGATAACCTCTTGTAAATTGTTTGTAAAAACAAAAAAAAGAAAAAAAGAATTTATTTTCTCTCAAGTGGCTGTAAGAGGTGATAACTGAAGACGGAGGATGCATAGTCCTTCCCTACCACCAACCCCGGCTGATCCCCCACCCACCTATGCTTTTGCTGTGGTAAGAAGCAGAGAAAAATCATAATAAAAATACACAGAAGCACACCCTTATAGATGGTAGTCACTCTCACCTTTTTATGTGTGCCGGTGTGTGTGTGCGTGTGTGTGTGCATGTGTTTCAGGAAAACACAGAGAAACCTGTCCTAAATGAGCGTGAACAGCAGGATAGGAATGCACTGTTGTCTGACATCACAAAAGGAACACGGCTCAAAAAAACTGTTACCAATGATCGCAGTGCTCCCATCCTCAACAGTAAGGCGCACACGCACTCTTACATCTTGTTACACCCATTTTACTCCCTCAAAGTTCTGTTGCTCTATACCGCAACACCTTTCATACGAAGAAAACCGATTCAGAACCACATCATTTGCAGAGATTAGATTTCCGTTTCCATATAGTATCTATAATATCACAATATATGGCGTGATATTGTGTGTGAAAAAAATAAACAATTGCTGTAATTTTACTGTAGCGAGAACCTAGCTTCCACAAACCTGTCTAAATACAGGATCTAGTGCTCTATTGATGTGAGAATGAAACCATCAATGATTTTCTCCTCAGCATGGAGTGAACAGCAGAGAAAGTTAGGAGCAGCATTATAGAGGCTATAGAGCCCCAGTCATATCAAAAGATTCAGAACAAAACTAGTTCTTAGAGTTGAAGACTCAACTTTCAGCTTCACTGGCCATCAGTCGTGCTTGTAGCCTAAGGTTTTATGGGTAAAACTGGTGTCTGTGTTACTGGATTAATTTAGACATTGATTAAGTGTGGCTGTATCTACTCCCTTATGTTTGTTTGTTAGTTTGTCTTTTAGTGTATGTTTGAAACCTCTTGTTGATTTGATTTCTTTTTTCTTCTGCTGTGACAGAGCCTAGAGGTGGCGGCAGTGGAGGAGGAGGTGGGATGAACACACACACACACACACACACACACAAACAAAAACCAATGCTATGAGCCAATGCTGGTCCAATCAAGTCAATCAGAAAGCATTTATTGTGTTTCTTTTTGTTTATACATATGTATATGTAGTTGTTTGCTTTTAACACTTGAAGTGCCGCGCTGGTTTGACCTACTTGTTAGCAGTCGATTATTATTTCATTAGAGTGTTTGTTGTCCAGTCTTTCCATCATTCAACATAATGTTTTTATTATTTATTTCTGGCAACCATGTTTTCAAAGGCATAAATTCCAGAGGAAGTCTTGATCAAATTCGACTGAGAAAACCATCTGAACAAGACAAGTTCAGGCAACTTTTTCATATTATTTGTTTTTTTACATTTAATCTTCTACCTTGGAGAACTAGTTTATTATACGGGATGTCACACATGTTGCAAGTTAGACTGCGGTTGGTCTGTAAATGCGTAGCCCGACTTTATCAACATTCAGTTGTCGACTGACAATGATCACGTCGTTGCCCCAACTGATTAATTTATTGTAAGGGCACGGTCCAGGTAGTGCAAAAATCAGAGACAATTGTGATTGTAAATTAACTATTTTAGGGAGCGATTACAGATTTGCACATTCTAATTGTTGAGCGACATGTCGGGTGACGGAGTAAGCTATAAACTGGACTCTATGCTTACTCAATAGAACAACCTATCAGAATGACAAGACAGGCAGTAATTGGTTGAGAATTACAATGCGTGTAAATCAAAACTTGTGAAAGTTTAGAGTGTGAGAGTGCTTTGGGTGGCGCTGGAGGAGTAGACTAAAGCGTTTCAGTTCCGAACTCGTTTGTCTCCGTGAAATTATCGCTTATACCACATAATAAGCCCAGCTGAGCATATCAAGCTTTACACTTGCATTTTAATAAATGAATTATCTACCACAACTAACAGATCATTCTATGCCATGATAGAAGCAAACACTACAACTTTTCAAGGCATTCAGTGGGCTATGAGAAGCCTAACACCTAGCCTGCCAAGTAACCTACGAGTAGCACCTCCCAACCCCCTCCCAATAAAGTGCCATAGTCTATTGTTAGTCTCCCGCGCTAGAATGATTTGGCCAAAACTAGTTCATACCACGAGTAGCCTACCACCATCGATCATGAGTCTCAGCTAAATCTAATTCCACACATGTAATAGAAAATGTAGGCGCCGCTTGGAAATGAATAAATATGTATGGATGTTGTTTTTACAAAATATGTATGTCGCAATGGATTTTCGTAAACAAAGATGTGTCAGGTGTGTAGGCTTTTAGAGTAAATAACGTAGCATAAGATGGCCGAATTTTTTACCATTTATTGAAACTAAATTACAGCACGAAAAAAGCCCTTCTTTTTGGTAAATCGACAGCTGTGTAGTTTATTTACAGTAAATACTTAAGAAAGAATGAAATATACATTACACACGATAGATACACGAGATAGTGTATACAGTGAAAATGCACTAAGTAAATAAACAGATAAAGTACTTTTCGAGCTATTTAGTATCCTGTGTGTCGGGATGCTGTAACCACTTTTACACAGCCTGTCCAAGTAGGGAATGTTGTACCTCGATGTTTTGTGTTCCCAGTTCAAGTGGAGAGATATTCGACCGACAGCCTAGAACAATAGCCTAGGTGTGATCCCAACCCCCTCCCAACGACCATGTCATGAATCACTTGGTCAACTGTCCAGCTCAGAAATTCCCTTCAACGTAGACCAAAAGATTGTTTGCCAGTGCCAACGAGGTGATCTGTCATCTTTCCCTAGATGGAGAATTGCGTTCAACATGTATTTTGTTTCAACGTCAGCGGCCACCCAGTATTTAATAGCAAATTAGTTTAATGGCCATGTTCTGTGTGTAACGACACAGTAACAACTTGATAGAGAACAGTTGTTCATCTACAGTTATGTTCTCACTAGGTGTGTAAGAAGCAATACTTTATCGAAAATCTGATTTATCTGTCACAAGGTGGGCAGCCATGACATTCTTGTCATCAAAGCACAGATAGCGCATGATATCGTGGAATCTCTGTCGAGACGTCCGTCTCTGAAAATGGGATTTCCCACGTTAGCAGACCAGTAGTCGTCCGGGTTCATGATTTTACCGCCCGTAATAACTCCCAAATAAAGAAGACCTGCAGTTTGAGCTTATCAGCATCATTTCAATCAGTTTCTGCTTCAGAGTATTTCTGAATCTTTCACCACATTTCTGTGTCAGTCAAACACACTAAACTGCTCAATGGACTTGTAATATTGTCCTTGACATAACATGTGGGCCCTTTAATATATATAAAACCCCGAGACATATATATATATATATATATATATATGACAGAAAACTAGTACGAGTGAACCCTTGCGCCATCTGCTGCGAGAAAAGAGAATCGTAGCCTTGAAAGGCAGGAAACCACATGGCCGAACGCGAGGCTGACAGCAGTTTCATAGAATTAGATGCAAAATAGCTTTAAATGAGCTTGTACCGGGGTGATTTTGAAAATTTAAGGATACTGGGTGATAAAATGCACAAATCTAGGAAAAGTCATGAAAGGACGGTCCTGAAATTTGACCGAGTGCAAAGATTTTGGGTTTTTTTTGGGTCACTGTGGTCAAATGACCGGCGCTCGGCACTTCTAGGTACAAGTAGGTCAAACCAGCACGGCGCTTCTAGTAAGACGTCACAGCGGTCAAATGACCGGCGCTCGACGCTTCTAGTGTTAATGGTTTGACATTCTGTTCACTCTCCCCCCCTTCTCCCCTCTGGTCCCAACCATGCCACAGAGGATCTTCCGACACTTGTTGACATCAGCATCTGCCTGCCTCTTACTTGGGACAGCCTGCTAACGCCGCTTCCTGCCTTTATTTTTTTCTTTTTTTTAATATTTTTTTTTAGTTTTTTAATTTTTTTCCTTGTTTTATTTATTTTATATTTTCAAGTGTAATCTGCCAGTGGTTACACACCTGATGGGGTGCCCTGACCTGAGAAAGTTCACTTCTTCAGCTTTTTTCATTCTTTGCCGTCTTTTCCACTCTGCATCACCGTGGTATGATGTCACTGCCTAAGTCTGGTTAAAACTGGGGCTGACTGTTATCTCAGTTCAGGGTTGCCATGGGAAGTTGGAAATCTCTGCAGTTCTCCAGAGAAGAGGATGGTCTTGGTTCATCAGAGTGATGTGTTTTTTTTGTTTTTTTGTTTTTTTTGAGGGTCAGCAGCAGCGTCCTCGGCAGTTCATTGGCTAAAAGGGTTTATGTGGTCACGGCCTGTTATGGTTAGTGTGGATCAGTGTTTAGTACATATATACATTCCTTTCACCTGACAGAAACTTCACTTTTGAGTGTGAAACCTCCTCCAGGGGTCCTTCATGGTATTTGTGAGTGTTAGCTCTAACCCCCTTGCTGAGGTCAGGTCTTTTTCTTTTTGTTGTCTGTTGTGATTTTTCAAGTTATTGCTATTCAGTGTGCCTTACCACAACCTTTTGCCATCCAGCTTTGAGCTTTAATAAACAAAGTTAAGTCAAAGGATAACTTTGTGGTCTCCAGGAAAGTATTACATGATAGTGAATGTGCATTTTTTGTGGATTCTATTTGCAAACAGATAAGAGGATTTTAGGACGACTAGGTACATTTCTACCTACATACATTTCTATGTATGTAGAAATATATCATGTATCCGACATCTCTAAAAGTTACTGAACCCCCAACTGTCCCCCGGGAGCAGGCGTGCAGCACACTGCTCCTGGTGTGTGTGTGCTCACTACCGCTGTGTTTAGAATGGGTTAAATGCAGAGTTTAATTTCACTACTCTCAGCTCACAGTGTGTGCGTGTGCGATCACAAAGATTCTTCAAAGACGCTTGGGCTGAATGTTGTAATACTTTTTATTCGCACACGTGGTACTAAATACGTCTTACAGTTCACACGCGTATTTTTAGTCGCAAATACCTATTAAGTACAAATAAATAAATACATAAATTTAAAAAAAAATTAAATATACTACTATACAATCAAGTATCAATAGTAAAGGGATTCAGTCAAATAGATTTGTAAGTCGCTTTGGCTAAAAGGAAGAATACTAAAGTCCAAGCGGGAGAGAAAAATCCAAATGTCCAACGAACTCAAAAGTATCAAATAATCTGGTTTAAAATATTGTGATATCAGTTCTTGCATGCATAGCTTTTCAGTTCTTCACGGTGACTAACAGAGAGACTGGGGCAAAAGAGGAAGCTGGATTCGTCCCAAACCAAGCCGTAGCTCTCCGTCTGTTAGCGGGGAGAGTTTGGAGTAACAAAAGATTCCAGTTGTTGACATTCTGTCCGGGGAGGACTTACACTAAGCAATTACTCAGTTTTTATTTGCCAGCAGAAGGAGATCATATTACCAACAACCAGCAAAACGGGTGTGAGGACAGTTTCTTGCACAATCTCTTTGAAGTCCTGATACTTACAGTAATGTGGTGCTGATGTGCCAAAAGATAAGGTATTTCGTAAAGTATAACTTCACAAGATGCTCCGCGTGCTGCATTTTAACACAGGCGGCAGGCTGCTCTTCTGATATTTCCCCTCTAAAATAACACGTAGCCTAAAATTACAATGTTTTTTCTCATAATATTACAACCTTATTCTCGAAATCTCTGAATTTTTCGTCCTCAATGTGGCCCTAATGCTACATCGTACAAAGACGAAGCTGATTATTTAAAAAAATAGAATGAGGAGAGACAGGAGGAGGCTGGTGGAGAGGGAGAGCCAACAACAGGTCCCGACTCAGACACAACTGACAATGAGACTGCAGGTGCAGGCAGGCACAGACCGACGGGGCCAGTGAAGAAGAACTACTTTCGACCGCAGTCGCTAAAGCAGTACCTTTGGTTGCGGAACGAGGCGACTGCTATGCTGTGTGTGTATTAGTTATAAATGAACAACATATCAGCCAGACACAGCTTTGTCATTGAATGTATTGTAGTTCTTACCTTGGGTATGCTGACGGCAAATTCAGCTTCAGGTAGGTTTGGCAGCAGAACGGGAGCTAGACACTGGCGCGAGTGGAAAAGTCAAGAGTCAGGGGATGGGCATTGCTGTGTATGCGTGCGCGTTTGTGTGTGTGTGATTCATATGCTCAAGAGGAGAAAATAAGTAATGCATTGATCCTTTTGCCGAGCAGAAAATTGGAGAATGTAGCCCACTTGGGACCCATCCAGTACCCATGTTCGCTGTCTAAATGGCATGCCCATTTCTAGCCCATGTATATTCATCTGGGTTTTGGGCCCCAACAGCAACCCACTTAAAAGCCCACTCTGAGCCCATTGCCCAGTTGAAGCCCACCTTACCCAGGTAAAGCCCATGTAGCCCGTGTATATTCATCTGGGTTTTGGGCCCCAACAGCAACCCACTTAAAAGCCCACTCTGAGCCCATTGCCCAGTTGAAGACCACCTTACCCAGGTAAAGCCCATGTGGGCCCCATTTGTGACTACACCAATACAGGTTGTTGTTTACATGTTTACCATAACGTTGAAAGTATGCAAAACAAACCTTTTTTTTCTATAAGACTCATAAACGAATAACATAAGGCACAGGGTGTCTGCAGTGCATATATGTAGCTGGGTCATGTTTTGAGTTCATCTAGTGGACCTTTGGTGTGCCGTGGCCTTGGCGATTGCTGTCCCTTTAAGAACGCAAAGACTACAGTGATGTCATTCTGTAGTAGGAAACTGTAAAAAGAGTGGCGCGCTCTGGGTATGTAGGGAACTAACATTGTAAGTACGTGTATTTTCATTTAAAACCAATGAAATCAGAGTTTATGAGTCGTACTTCCAACGACAGATGAGAGTATATGAGTGCATTTTTATGAGATGTCGATGGATAATGAACGAAGGAATTACATGTTAGGGACATGTTAGCCTGGGAGTCTTGCTTTAAGTACACGAATATATTTTATGAATATTGGTTTAAATACCTGCTCATTTTGTGCGAGTGTAAAGATCTTGTGAAAGGTACAATTTAGTAGGGAACAGTGAAAAAAACGTGTTTCTTGAAATAATTTGTGCCGTTATGTTCCGCCTAGACGTGAATAGGATCCTGGCGTACAACACTCATGTGCCAGTGTATTAGCCTGTGTGACTGAAGTAAACACTTTCAGTATGTAATGAAGAATGTTGAACATTAATATGGATGCATGAAAGAGGTCAGTGTATGTGGTGTGTTAATGGTATTTGTTTTTTTTGTTTGTTTGTTTTTTTGTTTCTTTAGTATTACCACTACCGTTTTACTTACCGTAACCTGTACTGCCAGATATTGCAGAAAATGTGTGGGTTGCAGAGAGCACCAGACAAGACTTTATGTTATCTTTCTTTCTTTATTATAAATAAAAATCCATTTCAGATAAAACCCGAAAAAGCTGAAGGACAGCCCTAAAAAAAGTTAAACGCAAACTCTATATGCAAGAATTCCCTTATCATTGAACAACATTGAACAAACCACTGGAAACAGGTAATTTGCATAGCTAGGCGGCCATCGAAAAAGAGACTGAAGACAAACCTTTGAATTTTCATGGTAGCCCGACATTATATGTCGGCAATTCAAATAAATGTTTCTGTGTTTTGTCATAAATACGCCTTGCAAACTCGGTGTTAGCAAGAGCTAAATGTTATATTCTCATGGTGGCTAGCCAGTGCAGTTGGATAGGTATCCTGTACATAGCTAGTTAAACTGGTATTGAACTCCACTTGTGAAGATGATACAGAGGTGTGCTGATGGTGTTTTAAATTTAACCTTAATGTTAGAACATAAGTTGAACTCTTCATCCCTCACTAACGTTACTTTAGTGCTTCTTAAATGAAAAAGAGAAGAAAAATTGCTTATCTAAGCTAGATAATAGTTAATGTCATTCTCTGTCTCGCCCCCTTCTCAGCTTACTCTGGCTGTCTTTCACACATGTCAAGGAAAAATTTAGAAGGATAACCACCATGAGTCTGCAGTCAACATTCATGAACAAAGTCTGACCACTGAACACCACAACTGTTCAGTGTTTTCAGAAAGAAAGGAGGTGCTGCAGATGTCAAAATAACTCAGAAACTGAAAAGACTCTATGAGGTAAATACTCATTATCTAATTGCATAAGCTTTCATTTTCAGTAACTTGTTTTGTGGTCTCATGACAGAGTAACACCACTGAGAGCAAAAGAGACATAGTGACTCAAGGCCTCATCACATACCTAAGAGAGAAGGCAGAGAACCTGACGAAAGAATACAGTGTAAGAAACACTAGGTTATCCTCATTCATGTGCTTCATGTGCAACCTGTTATCGTTTTTGTTTATGTTTCTCACACACACTGTCATGTTCTCAATACTTTCTATCAATCAGTTTATGCATCAGCTGTGTTTAAAAAGTATGCCAGCATGTTTTACAAACTTAAAGCTTGATTGTATCAAGTGCATTGGTGCATTTTGTCCTGAATGTGGGATCATTCTGCTGGTTATTTGAGACTCGCCAAATTGAGTCTTATAAATATTGCCATGCTCTACCAAACAGCTAAATCTGATTCCGTTTTTATTCTGTAGGTTGATGATGACTATTTCACTTACATCAGACGTGATCCCGTCCCCACTGGCCATCAAGATACTGGTGGTCAAAACAGCCATAGACAGCAGCACTACAGTTGGCATTGCCATCGATGAACTGGTTCTTACTGGTATGTGCACCGTAGCACAGGCATGTCCATTTCTTATGGAGCTTGTTTACACCGTAAACTTAAGCTATCCCAAGGAGCTACGATACACTTTAGAAGAGTTTAGAAGATGTTTCTGGAGCAGGATGTGGGGAGGACCTCCTTGAAAGTCCAATCTCTCAAGACCAAGATGCTTGCTTAAATGACTGTCCGTTTTAGGAATACAAATCCACTACATGCACACGTTTTGATTGAACAGACTGTGACAAAAGACTTCAACACAAGTGCAGTGTTGAAGATGAGTTTTGTTTTTGGATGGTTCAGTTTTTTTTTATGTTTGTTGAAAAGAGACTGATGAAGCATTGAGTTTTAAGTATCCCAAGCCTGTTCAGTCCTGATTTTGGTTCTTTCGATATCCATCTGCTGTCCGTGACGTGACCATTTGTTAAAGGCCTAAGCAATTATTTGAGAGAGAAATTTGTTTTAGTCTATCTTTTTGTAAAAATATACGACGCAGATTATAGATTTTTGTTGTTGATGATGAGGTGTCATTGTTGAAAACAAAAAGTTCTCAGTGAAGTTTGAATGTTTTCTAATGCATCATCTTTGGTCGATGTCTGACATCAGAAAAAAAAGTATTGACTACTGTCTGCTCCATGCAATTTAGGCAACTGTTTGCATTCAGATTTCCAGTAAGCTTTAACTAAATAAATCATTTTTGAAAACTTAAATTAGAGTAAACTTTTATAACACTGACAATTGGAATTCAGTAAATCACACTTAAATTAAATTTCAGGAGTAGGACAATTAAGCAGTTTCAACTCAAATATGGCCAGCTGATAAGAGATTAAACCAAGTTCCCTCTACTGATTTATTAAAATGTTGAACAGAAAAATTTGAGTACATCACAAAAAGAAAGAAAAAAATGTTCGACATACTCACAAAGCTGATGCAATTTCTTACAGCGCATAAAGAGAGAGTGACCATATTTCTGCAATGATTTTGTCCATTGGCATGAAACTCTGTACACGTGCTTGCCAGGAGGCCTGGCTGGCACACACCTATCACCATCAAATTTGGTACGTATCATTAAAAAAGAAATGGAGAGACGTAAGATATTAGGCATGTTGCCGTTGCATAGTTTGTCCTGTAGAGGGCATACTACAACTCCATTATTGGCAGTGGCGCGAAAACAACAAATGACAACAATCGGCTGACCCAAGCACAGTAGCCCAAGACGGACATATCTGTGTTCATGGTAAGTTGATAACTGTCACTTGAAATACATTACTCGTAGGTAAATCTGACAACAAACTTGATTGTAGGTTTATTGTCATGTGTTGGCTGATATAAAGGTCGATACCGATATATCAGCGAGTAGCTCACGCCGATATATATCGGTCGCGCTCTATAAGCTGTCCACTCGGCATGACATAGGGAAAATAGTATTATGGTAAGATTTCACAGCTGTGAATTTCACATTTCGCACAGGTGCAGAATTCACACTGATGTTGCAAAACTGATGCAAATTCGCAGACACCTGCAAAATTGAGATGGCGAATTTTCAACTTTATGCAAATGAGCACCACAGGAGAACCGGTTAGCCTTAGGATTTTGGTGCTTCACATCAACATGATCTAGAAGTTGATACGTTCACAGTGATACCACAGGTTAAAATGCCAGAAATGTTCCTAGTACTAAACACTAAAATGCCACTGAAGAGCCATGCGTTATGCTCTAAAAGTTGAACTAAATTCTACTTGGATCAGCTTACTACTTTTAAACAGTTAATATTCTAATTGAGGCAAAAACAGGATCTATGGACAAGGCTTAGGCGGCCATGGGTAGGACAGGTATTCCATTCATTACTTAATTCAAAGATCAGAGGAACTGCTGTTTTGATTTCTAAAAAGCTTCAGTTTACACCTGAAAATAATCCCTGATCATAATGCACAGTTCATCATTGTTTCTGGCAGACTCTTTCATATACCAGTCATATTAGTATGTGTATATGCCTCTAAATTTGATGATGCCAAATTTATGACCACACTTCTATCCTCTGTCCCAAATATAAATACACATTATTTAATTCTTGGAGGCGATATAAACTGGCCCCAGCTAGGAAACAGTACAAGCAACTGAGGAATTTATATGCTTTAGCAACTCAGATGAGACTAGTAAAATGATCTCCTCTTCTGCTTACCACAATAGACAACGCAGAAAGACAGAAGAGGATATAATTGATAAAATATCTGATATTGATAAGCAATATGCAGTAAATCCTACTCCAGATTTGCCAGCTTAGAGCAGCCAATAACCCTGGAAGAAATAAATGACAGCATTAGGGAATTCACATGAGATTCGGTCTTAGACCGTGTGTTAGGTTTTTCCTCGTTTACTATCTGTATTAGATAGAGCGTGCATGCTTTCTCTCTCTCTCTCTCTAATTTCCTCCGTCACATCACACACCTCAACACTGGGATTTCTCTTCAGTGCACAGCTGCGCGCACACACATACGCATACACACATTTCCTCTCTCACTCTGGCATCCACGCCTCATCTAATCCTACACTGTATAACTTACACATTGCCTCACTACCTCTTATTGTCATTTGTGCCTTGATCATTCTATTTGCTGCTGATTATTGGTTGTACCATATCAGTATTGGTTGATACGTAGTGTTGATTATTTTGTTAATTTTAGTGGTTTAATAATAAAGTATTAAACACCAAAATTAATGGTTAATAATTTTATGAGACAGATTTATATGAGACTTATCTGATAATCCCTATTACACATGCATCTTTTGGTGCCCCTGTGTTAGGATTGCTATTGTACCTACACTATGAACTATTATTTTGAATGGTTCCACAGACCAGGTTTTTTATTTTAGCAAGGGGCAGAACTAAGGGTGAGGCTCCTAGCATGCCACATTGTCAAAGCTGTTTATTTACCTTACCACAATTAAAAAGCCAGTAATATATATCAAATTAACCCTATATATATATATATCAAGAGTTATAAGAGTTATAAATTAATATTACATAATGAGCAAAAATGACGACAATAATTTAATAACTATGAAGCGCATTTTTATTTCATGTAGACCTACATGGGCATATCAGTTGTCACTAACTTTTGCACTAGCCTACTTGAACCCTGCATAATTGGTCATCATATGACTGATAGTTTGTGTGTGGACAATGGAAAGCTTTATTCTCATGTCATAACAGTAGATTATTTTAGAGCAGCAGCAATAATTTACAATATTAAAATGCAAATGTTTTGTACAGTGGATAAACGTATAATAAACAAATTTTTGTTTCACGTACAGGGGCGTAACTAATTACTATATGTCTTAGTTGGCAGGAATTTTGCGAATGCTAATTCATTCAATATAATAACACCCTACGCAAGAGACGGCACAGTACGGGTTGAACAAACTGCTGGCAATCCTCGGGGTAGAGCGCCAGAGTGTAATATCATGAGAGAAAGCCCAGGGCCCACATGTCATGCCAAGGACAGTAGGCTATTACAAGTCCATTGAGCGGTTTAGTGTGTTTGATTGACTCAGAAATGCGGTGAAAGATTCAGAAATACTCTGAAGCAGAAACTGATCGAAATGATGCTTATAAATTCAAACTGCGGGTGCCCTTTATTTGAGAGGTATTACGGGCGGTAAAAGTCGAATATCTCTCCACTTGAACTGGGAACACAAAACATCGAGGTACAACATTCCCTACTTGGACAGGCTGTGTAAAAGTGGTTACAGCATCCCGACACACAGGATACTAAATAGCTCGAAAAGTACTTTATCTGTTTATTTACTTAGTGCATTTTCACTGTATACACTATCTCGTGTATCTATCGTGTGTAATGTATATTTCATTCTTTCTTAAGTATTTACTGTAAATGAACCACACAGCTGTCGATTTACCAAAAAGAAGGGTTTTTTTTCGTGCTGTAATGTAGTTTCAACAAATGGTAAAAATTCGGCCACCTTATGCTACGCTATGTTTATATGACGTAGGGCGCAGTTGACTTTTGAGGCCGATGGAAAAGGAGAGCTGGGTAAAACACACTATTTGACCACACTTCTCCTTACCAATTCATTTTGTAACCGGTTTTTTCGTTAAGTACGACTATAAAGATTAATTTTCAACCACTTTTCATTCAACCTTTTTTTTGCTGTCAACGAACAAAATAAATAGATCAACACCAGGCGAGCGAGAAGTTTGCGTTAATTCAGCCTGGCTTATCCGCTTTTCCATGGCTTGGAACGAATGGTCGATACAACAGAATTTCACTTTTAAAATCATACTTTGTCGTTCTTAACAGCGGTGACCTCCCTGGTGGGCGACGCTGTTTCTGTCCTTATTCCGTGGAGGGGGCCCTCTTGTTCTCCGCTGTCGTAGCGAGTTCTCGATCTTCGGCTGCATTATATAAAATCCGTAACTATGTACTCACTGAACGCATTAACAGCAGCAGGCATACTCATACTCAGTATAAAGTCGTATCTACAAACAGCTAAATAAAAATTCGTTCCGTTTCTGTGGTAAATGTGAGTTTCTTCTCGTACAAGTAACCATAATTGTCATCAAATTCACCAACTGTGCTTTTGATCTTTACATGGCTAATGAGTTCGCCAGTAAATTACAGACAACCAACTGAAGCCACCGCAAAGACTTCGGCGAGATTTCTTTGACATCGTTAAAGAGGCACCAGGCCGTGATGTAGCATATGACGCACATTTTAGCTGACAGTGTTAAAACATTTTTTAAATTCTGCGTATAGGCTACATATTTTTACAATTGGATAATGTAAAGGTGACTTTACGCCTACAACAATTATAGCAAAATTTAAAAGAAAAAATGTTATTCATTTCCATATTTGTTTTGACAAACCTAGAGAGGGGCTGAAGAGGGTTGCCGACCACTGGTCTAAGTCCTCACAAATCTCATCACCCAAAAGTCAGTCACGCCCATCGGACAGCACAACAAACATAAGGTGATCTTCTCTCTCCTTTACTTTAACTCTGAGTCTGTATGTGCCCTTAGTTTCCATGTGTTGTCCACTGTAGACCTTGAGCTGTACGGCCTTCCCGTGAATGTGAGGCTTTATTTTCACTGCTATGATATCACTGTCACTGACTCTGCTCCTGACTGTTGGTCTTATTATTGTCATCAGATCCAGCTTTGATCTTTTTCATAAAGTCAGATTATGTGATATGATGTGTTCACTTCATTACTGATTCATACACTACTGCAGTGTTAACTATGGGGATCAGTGACTGTGTAGAGCTCAGAGGAAAAAGAACAAAAGCAGAAAATCCATCACAATACATATAAAGGAGTGCACTCATTATACTGGCCTCATGACTGGATGAATGTGAAGTCATTGATCTCTATGGTCAAATCAAAATCAAGCACACATAGAATAGATGGAAAATAACATGATTTGATTGGCTGCAGCCTAGCTCCCATTAGACTGTCTGTCTCTCATCTCCTCATTCTCGCACCACAAAGAAACAAACAGGCATCAAAAACAGGGACAGACTCATGTCCTTGGAAAACGTCCTTTCATTGTGAACATGTTCTTACACTCCCACACTCAAAGGAATTTTGATGTTTTAACCATCCTTCGTATTCAAATATTGAAATATTACATTTGTAACTGCTGTATAAACACAGCATTTCCAAATAGGCATCCATAATATAGACTATACTATATTATTCACCCAGTGTTGAAAACATCACTTCTGATGAGTAGATAAATAACAGGAAATAACAGTGAATAGTGAAGATGGAAAATACTATGATTTCACTGGCCCATTAGACTGATAACACAGACATGTCATGATTTTTTTTCTCAATTTCATTTTGCGGATGAAGGCTGAAACAATGGAAATAGTGACTTTAATGGTCAGTACAACCTGCTGTGTAAAGGGAACAAACATTTCACTCACCCATATTTCACTCTCAATCAACAAAAAAACCTGATAAACTCCCATAAACTACTAAACATCAGATAGATGACAGATAGACAAACAGACAGAAAGAATATTCAAATGCTGCTATTACTGTCTGTGACCTGTCTAAACAAATCAACTTTCTCTAGAAATTGCAGAGGTTCTGAAATTATGGAAATTACTGAATGGAGAACATAACTGAAGTCAATTCTGTTTTTTCTTTCATTTTGTTCTTGCAGCCACCTTCATTCATAAAATACTGTAATTCATTACTTTGTATGTATTCTCCAAAGACATGCCAAAATATGACCAGGGAATTCCCACCAATTCCCCTCCAAATAAAACTTGTAAAGCAGAGGTTTATCAGGAATGGATTTTCATTTAGGATAGCTGACATTAAAAGTATGACTCCTAACAACTGGGTTGTAGATATTTGAAATGGGAGTTTTTCCAAAAAAGAATGTCATTGTGGATATCTAAAAAGTTCTTTTCCACTAGAAACAATTGAATTACAGATATCTGCAGTATATATCCAGTCTAGCGATTAAATGTTAAAACAGACTGATATTGGTATGATGCAAGCAACACAGCTACAACTAATAAAATTGATAATGAGTGTGTTAGATTTACAGTAGGTGTGTGAATGATTAAGCATTGACAGTAGTCAATAGTATTGGTGGCGCCGAGGCGGTGGAAGGCCCCAAATCATATTCTGCTCAGGGCCCCATAAAGGCTTGGTCAGGCCCTGTTTTAAGGGTTGTCCTTGCAGTGTGAACTGTGTCCTTGTTGGATGAGAATGATTTGAATGGTGTGTGCTGAGTAGGTAAGTCAGTGTATAATATACAGCACATCATATGTCATAAACACTGGCCAATGTGACAGAGTGACAATAAGGAATCATCTGCTGAAAAATCATCTGAACATCATTGAAGAGTTTACAGGTAAAGTGACTGAATCAGTGTGTGACATTTCCTGTTGTTTGGTGACCACTTCATTTAATCACATCAATGTTTGGTTTCATATGAGCCAAGAACTACAACATATGAACAGCATTTTGTTTGTGTTATAGTTTCACTCTCTTTGATCCCAAATATCTGAATGAAAATATCCACACATCTCACTGTAACCTGTAAATTTATATTATGCATATAGTTAATACAGTATAAATACAGTCACTCACTGTGACTGAGAGGGGACTGGTTCTCTGCTGAAGTCTATAGGGTCATGCATGGATCCGTCACTCTTCATAGACACACAGCTGGGTACTGGAGATCCTGGTCTCGTGTGTCCTGTAGTCAACAGGATCCTCCTCCTCACACTGTCCAGACTGACTCATTCTACAGACAGTGTTCTTCTCCTCTCTGTCCCCACAGTCAATCCTTTTAGTTTTCTCCATTCTCACAATGTCCACTGAGACTTGTTCAGACAGTGTAACTGTTTTGGGCCTGTGGACAGACACACACACACACATACACTACACTTTATATACATAATAATATGTTTTAACGTAAACACATGCAAAAATTTATATGCACAATAATATGTTTTAAGGTCCACACACACACACAAGTTTCTATGTACAATTATATGCTTTAAGGTACGCGCACACACACACACACTGCACTAAGTACTTAATGGTCTCTATTGGTTCAGACTAAAGGTTTGGCCCAGAATGCTCTGCTCCTCGGGGTATGACTACTGGTAATTGAAGTAATATGCCTTCAGACATTACACAACAATGCCAGACTTTTCTGACTTTTCCAACTCTTGTGTAGAGATGCTCTTCATTTTTTATAGTGATGAATTTGTTTGGACTCTGGTAACCTGGATACTTTGCTCTGCCTCTTAACTGAAATGTAAGGTATATAGTATAAGATACTGTGTTATTGAATGAATTTTGTGTGAAAGCAATGAAAATGATTGACAGTTTGGTCCACATAGACTTCTGTTTCACTTACTGTGTGAAGAGTTTTGACTACGTGACTTCAGTTTTGACCAATGCATGTTAGCAAACGGGGAAAAAAAACTGTAACAGACAAGTTTGGAAGTTACCGACCCTACAGACATTTAAAACTAGAGATAGTAGACAAGTAAAAATATTTAACAGAATTGTCATGGCAATAGTGCTATTGTCATGGTTACTGTCTGCTGTAATGACTTTCCCCAACAACGTGTTTACTGTGTTGATAAAAACAACTGTGGTATATTAAAGATGGAAAATAACGTGTAACTTTCTGTATTCAAAGACACAATATCAAAATGTGTTTCTTTTAAATGTGAAAAGCATGAAGTAGAGAAGAATACTGCATTACCTTCTGTCAGGTGACTCTGTAAGTCTTCAGAAAGACAGGTCCAGTTCACCATCAGTCCAGACTGTTTGGAAAGTTCTGGTTCCCTAGTTCAGAACTCACAACACATGTTTAAAATCTTAATGACTCTTGTCTGGGTTACTCCAGTGTGTCTGTTAAAAATGTCTCTCTCCAAACACGTCTCAGCCTCCACAGAGAGACGCAGCTACACACCCTGAGTTCAAAGAGCAGGGATCAGACAAGTTAGTTCCTGGTTTATGAAGTTGTCAGGTTCGGAACGGAGAATCGGACCCAAAAGCAGTTTCAGTTCGATGTTTTAATAAAGAAAAGATCTCTCAACACAAAAAGTCTCCAGACTCTCCAGGGAAAAAACAGGAACACAAAAACAGCACACAAAATGGCTGTAGAACAAAACTCAGGCAGACTAACTAAAAGGCAGGCAAAATGACAATTTCAGAACAGGTAGTATTCTAACAGGCAACTGGCAGGAAAACAAAAACAGGCTTTCAGTCTAGACAGACTCAGTCAAGATACTGGGACAATCTGACAAACCAGAGACAAGCAGAGGAAGGTATAAATAGACAGAGTAATCCAAACAAAAATGAGAAACAGGTGAACTCAGAAAGCGGGAAACGGACAAAGACAGGAAGTAGAAACACAAGTGAGGGGCGGGGTCGGAGTGACAGGGAAAACCAAAAACAAACAAAAGCACATGGTAAAACAAAAACACAGAGTGACCAGCAGGAGGCCACAGAGTGACAGTCAAAGTGCAGGTGCTGACAGTACCCCCCCCTCAACGGACGCCTCCAGGCGTCAAAGCAGGGTGATGAGGATGCAGACGATGGAAGTCGCGAATAAGGGCCTTATCAAGGATGTGGCGGGCCGGAACCCAGGTTCGTTCCTCTGGCCCATATCCCTCCCAGTCAACCAGAAACTGGAGGCCACGTCCACGTCGACGGACATCCAGCAGCTTATGCACAGTGAAGGCAGGAGCCCCATCAATAAGACGGGGGGGAGGGGGGGACACAGTGGGAGGAGAGAGAGGGCTGTGGCAGACTGGCTTGATCCGGGAAACGTGGAAGGTTGGATGGACCCGCCGAAGAGAGAGAGGCAGCCGCAGGCGGACTGCAGATGGGCTGAGGACCCGCTCAATGACATAAGGCCCAATGAAGCGAGGAGCCAGCTTACGGGAGTCGACTCTGAGGGGCAGATCCTTAGTGGAGAGCCAAACCCTCTGTCCTCTCCTGTAGCGGGGCGCCTTGATCCTACGTCGGTCTGCTAACCGCTTGACCTGGGCGCCAGAACGCAACAGGGAGGTACGGGCACGTCTCCATGTGGACCTACACCGCCGGATGAATGCCTGGACTGATGGAACAGAGGTGTCTGGTTCCTGAGAAGAGAAGAGAGGTGGTTGATAGCCTAGGCAGCACTGAAAAGGGGACAGACCAGTAGAAGCAACGGGCAGGGAATTGTGGGCATACTCAGCCCACGCCAGATGTTGACTCCAGGAGGAGGGATTCTGGGAGGCCAGGCACCTAAGGACTCTTTCCAAGTCCTGGTTGGCCCTTTCTGTCTGGCCATTGGTTTGAGGGTGAAAACCTGATGAAAGACTGGTAGTGGCGCCAAGAAGCCTACAGAATTCCCTCCAAAACGTGGACACAAATTGAGGACCTCGATCAGAAACAATGTCCAAGGGCAGTCCGTGTATTCTAAAAACATGATTTATCATGAGAGACGCTGTCTCCTTAGCAGAGGGAAGTTTAGTCAGGGGAACAAAATGTACACACTTGGAGAATCTGTCAACAATTGTTAGAACAGTGGTGTTACCATCAGATGGTGGAAGGCCAGACACAAAATCCAAGGCTATGTGGGACCATGGTCGGTTGGGTATCGGGAGTGGCTGAAGGAGTCCTGTGGGTGGTTGGTTGGAGGTCTTGTTACGTGCACAGGTCTGACATGCAGCAATGAAGGCCTGAACATCAACAGCCATTCTTGGCCACCAAAAGCGTTGACGTAGAAAGGCCATAGTCCTCCTGACTCCAGCATGACAGGTCAACCGGGAAGAATGACCCCACTGCAGGACCTGAGAACGGACAGCACTGGGAACAAACAGACAGTTAGGAGGACAATTGTCAGGACTGGATTCATGTTGTTGGGCAGAACGGACCACAGACTCAATATCCCAGGTGATGGCGTCAACCAGGCAACGAGGGGGCAAAATGGTATTAGGAGCAGGGACATGCACAGGAGCACTAAACTGGCGAGAGAGGGAGTCAGGCTTGGCATTCTTTGAACCAGGGCGGAATGACAATGTAAAATTGAAACGGCTAAAAAAAAAAAAGAGACCACCTAGCCTGACGAGCATTGAGACGTTTAGCTGACTTTAAATATTCAAGGTTCCTATGGTCCGACCATACAAGAAAAGGAACCTTTGAACCCTCCAGCCAGTGACGCCATTCCTCTAAAGCCAACTTAACGGCCAGTAATTCTCTGTCTCCGACATCATAGTTATGTTCAGTGGGTGTGAGTCGATGAGAGAAAAAGGCACATGGGTGCAGTTTATTATCTGTAGTGGACCTCTGGGACAGGACCGCTCCTACCCCGACATCCGAGGCGTCCACCTCCACAATGAACTGGCGTGCTGGGTCGGGCATAGTCAGAATGGGGGCAGAGGTGAAACGCTTCTTCAGTTGTTGGAAAGCATTCTCTGCTGCCTCCGACCAGAGAAATCTGACAGAAGATGAGGTCAGACTCGTTAGAGGAGATGCTAAGGAGCTGTAGTTGCGTATGAACCTTCGATAAAAATTGGCAAAACCCAAAAACCTCTGCAGATCCTTGCGAGACTGGGGAGTAGGCCACTCCACGACAGCTTTGATTTTGGCCGAGTCCATCTCTAACCCCCCCTCAGAGATAACAAAGCCCAGAAACGATGTAGAATTCCGATGGAACTCACACTTCTCTGCCTTTACAAAAAGTTGGTTCTCCAGCAACCTTTGAAGAACAAGTCTGACATGCTAGACGTGATCACGTAGAGATCTGGAAAATATTAAAGTGTCATCAAGGTAAACGAAAACAAACTTGTTAACCATGTCACGCAGGACGTCATTAACCAGGGACTGAAAAACAGCTGGGGCATTGGTCAAGCCAAAGGGCATGACGAGGTACTCATAGTGACCTGTGGGGGTATTAAACGCTGTCTTCCATTCATCTCCCTCCCTGATTCGTACCAAGTGGTAGGCATTTCGAAGGTCCAACTTGGTAAACACTGTGGCCCCCTGTAACAGCTCAAAAGCAGAGGACATTAAGGGCAGAGGATATCTGTTCTTCACAGTGATGTCATTAAGGCCCCGATAATCAATGCAAGGTCTCAGCGAGCCATCCTTCTTACTCACAAAGAAGAATCCTGCGCCCGCTGGAGAGGAAGAGGGACGGATAATTCCCGCGGACAGGGAATCCTCAATGTATTTGTTCATGGCCCTCTGCTCAGGGGGTGATAGAGAATAAAGTCGACCACGAGGTGGTGAAGAACCAGGAAGCAGGTCTATGGCACAATCATAGGGACGGTGAGGCGGCAAAGAAGAGGCCCTGGACTTGCTGAAGACTGGTCTCAGATCCAGGTATTCATCTGGTACTTTGGACAGATCTGGAAATTCCTCAAGTTCCTCAGAAAAAACAGGTGAGGGGTTATGGGCAGATCTCAAACACTGGTAATGACAGAATGGGCTCCAGCCCAAAATAGAATTATTCACCCAGTTAATATGAGGGTTGTGTTTGACTAGCCATGGGTGGCCGAGAACAATGGGAATGTGAGGAGAGTCAATAACATAAAGAGCAATCTCCTCCTTGTGATTGCCAGAAAGCATCAAACTCACCAGAACTGTAAGGTGCGTCACATTGGCAAAACTGATCCCATTCAGAGCAGAGGCAGTCAGAGGAGTCTGCAGGGTGGAAACCGGAACTCCCCACTTGGTGGCCAGGGACGCGTCAATGAAACTCTCCTCAGCACCGGAGTCAATCAGAACAGATGTAGTGTGCCGGTGGCCTCCCCACATCACAGAGGCTCTTAGAACAGTACGGAGGGATGGGGAGATCGTTGAAGGAATTACGCTCACCAGGACTCCCCGCTTCACTGGTGAGCCTTGTCTTTTGCTGGACAGGTTGAAACAAAATGACCTTGATGACCACAGTAGAGACAGGCATTGGAATCCATCCTCCTCCTTCTCTCAGCTGGTGAAAGGCGGGTCTGGTCGATCTGCATTGGCTCAGGTTGGGCTGGTGGAGCAGACGACTTTAATCCTATGTTAGGAGTGAGGGAGAAGGGGACGGTCCCAAGGCGTTGATAAGGTCGCTGGGAATTGAGTGGAGTCTTGAATCTGCGCAGCTGACTCAGCCGGGTGTCAACACGGATAGCCACATCCACCAAGTCATCAAACGAATTAGGCAGATCACGGGGAATCAGTTCATCTTTTATACTCTCAGAAAGGCCGTTAAAAAAAATGTCGTAAAGAGCTTCTAGATTCCAACCCGTAGATGAGGCAAGGGTGCGGAATTCTATTGCGAAGTCAGAGACAGACCTGTTCCCTTGACGGAGGTGCAGGATCTCACGTGCAGCTTCTCTACCCTGCTTTGAGCGATCGAAGACCTTCTTCATCTCAAAGGAAAATTGCAGAAAGTCATCATGAATTGCCACATTATTGGTCCACATGGCTGTTCCCCAGTCTCGAGCCCGCCCGGACAGCTGGGTGATGACATATGCAACCTTGGAGCGATCAGACGGAAAGGTAGAGGGTTGTAGTTGAAAAATGAGCTCGCACTGGGCTAGGAACGACTTGCAGGAACCTGGATCTCCTGAGTATGTCTCTGGGGGCGGCAGACGAGGCTCCCGAGCAGGCAGGATGGGAGGTGCTGAAGACAAGGGAGCAGTTTGAGAAGAAGCCAGCTGGAGTTGTTGCACCTTAGCAGTCAGGTCCGTCACACGGGCAGCAATCTCCTCCACTGTCTTGGAGACAGTGTTGAGCTGTGTCTGGTGTCTTCCCAGCATTGCTCCATGCACATCAAGCATACTCTTTAATTGCTGAAATTCCGCTGGGTCCATGATGGTCAGATTGTTCTGTCAGGTTCGGAACGGAGAATCGGACCCAAAAGCAGTTTCAGTTCGATGTTTTAATAAAGAAAAGATCTCTCAACACAAAAAGTCTCCAGACTCTCCAGGGAAAAAACAGGAACACAAAAACAGCACACAAAATGGCTGTAGAACAAAACTCAGGCAGACTAACTAAAAGGCAGGCAAAATGACAGAACAGGTAGTATTCTAACAGGCAACTGGCAGGAAAACAAAAACAGGCTTTCAGTCTAGACAGACTCAGTCAAGATACTGGGACAATCTGACAAACCAGAGACAAGCAGAGGAAGGTATAAATAGACAGAGTAATCCAAACAAAAATGAGAAACAGGTGAACTCAGAAAGCGGGAAACGGACAAAGACAGGAAGTAGAAACACAAGTGAGGGGCGGGGTCGGAGTGACAGGGAATACCAAAACAAACAAAAGCACATGGTAAAACAAAAACACAGAGTGACCAGCAGGAGGCCACAGAGTGACAGTCAAAGTGCAGGTGCTGACAGAAGTACAAAGATCAAACTTCAGATTATCAGAACAACAATAAAACCTCAGTCCATGTTATTCTCATTATGTTCCAGATGACAAGTATAAATGGTATAAAGACACATAAACCATATGGACTGTGTGTTCACACAGTGACATATTTTCATGTTTTATGAAGTATGAATATGACAGACTGAGAGAGACCCAAATGTTTAATTCAGTACACAAATAAAGACCTCCAACTAAAACCAAACTATCAAATTGTTAAACCACTAATTATAAACCTAGCACACACTATAAAGCCATTGACTCACACACACAAACACACACAATGCCACACACACACACACACACACACACACACATACTCACTCACACACTCACTCACTCACTCACTCTCACACACACACACACACACACACACACACACACACACACACACAGAACTGTATTTCACTGCTTTTTTGCTCATATTTCCCACTGTCAGATGATCTGTGTTCAGTTCTAACACTGAAGAAATATGATCCATCATTGATGAAAGTTTAATCGACTGGGACAGAGGCATTGAAGATGAAACTCTGACATAAGAATTAGAGGTGGAGACCGAAGACGTGCTGCAGTATCAAATCTGTATTACTGTGTGGAAGGCTCGTGTAAACAGACCCATTCAGAAGGCTCAGGAGTCGGAGAGTGTGTGTGTGATCAATGCAAGTGCAGTTTCAGAAATATCACTCAATAAGCAGACTGTTAAACCGCCTAAGTTAGAGATAGACAAATCTAATGGAGAGATCAGCCATTGGCAGAAATCCTGGAGCCAGTATGACACAGCCATTCATAATAATGATGCACTGTGTCAAAGGGAGAAATTCTCTCACCTGAAGTCCTGTTTAACTGGGGCAGCAGCAAGAGCTGTAGCAGGACTTACTAATGGCAATAAAGTTGCTTCAGGACCGGTTTGGAAGAAAGGTTATTGTGGCCAGTGCACATGTCCAAATGATTAAACCTGGCTCCTGTGAAAAGCATGATGTTGCTGCACTCAGACAACTTTATGATGCATGTGAGATACAGATTGACACTCTAGAGTCCTTAGGTGTGCACACTGACACTTACGGCTGCTACGCCCAGTGCTGTTACAGCTGATACTGGATGACCTTGCATTAGTCTACACACACAAATCAGACTCTGATGGTGAACGGAGAGTGCTGGAGCTCACTCGATTCCTGCAAAATGAAGTTCAGAGCAGGGAGAGAGAGCACTTCACCTAACAAGACCAGGAAACACACAAAGAGACAATGCACAATATAATTACACACTCACCAGGCCAGCAGCCCTCAGTGAGCATAAATCCACAAAAATGTATGAGTATGTCCTCAGCAGCTGCATTGCACACAGCTAGTAATGCTCCTCAGACCTGTGTGTATTGTCACAGTCCCAGCCATAAACCAGAACATCGTCCAGACAATTCACCGACTGCCCGCAAGGAAAAACTGAGAAAACTGGGAAGATGCTTTGTGTGTCTAGGCCCAAAACACATGGCGAATTCTGCAAGGTTAAAGCAGAGTTGTACGCTGTCTGCTGGACGGGGGCAGTCGGAGAAGTTTCATTCATGGGATTGTAGTGAAGACACTTAAACTGCCACTGGTAAAGCAAGAGACACTGCACCTCCATACCTCTGGATCTGCTGCTCCTGTGAGAACAAAACACAATGTTGTGAAGGTACCGCTGGAGAATGTGTGGAATATGCAGCAAAGGATTAAAATGAAAGCAGTCGAAACCCATCAAGGGTGCACTGCTGTTATAAAGGTCCCTGATGAACCCATTCAAGAACAGCGCAGAAGAAATGGTCTGCAGCTTGTCGATCTCCCATTAGAAGGTGTGTGTCGATGATCCAGAACTGTCAGTGTTAACAGGAGCAGACTTTTACTGGCAAGTAGAGTCTGGAAAGGTTGAGAAGATAAGAGAATCTTTTTGTCGCCATGGAAAGCAGCTTTGGATGGGCCATGCAAGGACCAGTGTCGTCATATGGTGTGACCGAGGCAGCTCGCATGCACATCAGCTTAGAGGAGGACATACTGATCTCAGAACAGCTGTGTGCTTTCTGGGAGATGGAGTCACTGGGCATTGGTAATGAGAAAAGCCAAAGCCCAGAGCACACAGAGGCTCTCCAAAGCTTTGAACAGACTGTGAAACTCAAGGATGGATGAAATCAGGTTGAATTACCACGGCGACCTGACAAACCAGATCTTCCAGACAACTTCAGAGTAACCAAACTCAGAGTGGTGTTTGATGCATAATCACACCATGAGAATGAGTAAAGCG
Organism: Chanos chanos; assembly: GCF_902362185.1. NCBI lineage: Eukaryota > Metazoa > Chordata > Actinopteri > Gonorynchiformes > Chanidae > Chanos > Chanos chanos. The sequence continues at coordinate 20,333,286 of NC_044509.1, forward strand.
GTATTTGGAGTGTCACCGAGCCTGTTCCTACTGGCTGAAACTTTCAGGAAGCACATTGAGCAGTATGAGACAGAGCAGCTCAAGACCGTGGAGACACTGAGAGAGTCCCTCTATGCCGATGCTTTTTTAGCGAGCTCAGTGTGATGTGGAGGAGTCTTATTTGGTCAGCAAAAGAGATTCTGTCCCATGCCAGCAGGAACCACTGTAAATGGGTGACAAATTCACCTGCCCTGAGAGTCAAGTGGGTAGAGAATGAAATGGAGCGCATGACAAAAATGGACGTGTGTGCAAGTGTACTCATTGTAACCGAGGGTCATTAGGACCCAGCGGAAAAATACAACACGACACTTCCAATTTAGGCTAATTCAACATACTCTATAAGAGAGGTTTGGAAGGCACCCACTTCAGGTTTTTACATCATTGCTGTGGTTGGTGTTTGGGATTTGGGCTGCAAGCTAGTTGAGCAAGTGTGTGTGTGTGTATGTGTGTGTGTGTCTGTGTGTGTGTGTGTGTGTGTGTGTGTGTGTGTGTGTGTTCAAACTCTGGCTCTTGTTGTGATGCATGGTTAACATGTAAGTTGTGTGTTAGCAGTCTCTGTAGCAGGAGAAAAGCAGTGACCTGAGCTACTGATGCGATTCTTACGTGCATGGTTTGACTATTGTTGGTGGAGCTCATGGTTGGATGGATAGCCTCGCGTGGTCAGCATGTCACTGAGAGTATATGGTCCATTGCAGTAGGTACACAGCGTTCGACTGGAACAATTTGCTTTTGGTTTCAAGCCATGATTGTTGACTGTTCTTTGTTTCATTTTAAGGTCATAGCATTGATTGCTATCTATTTTAGGGCTTTTAAAAAAAAATAAACCTACAGACATCAGCTCCCATCTTTGACCCCACTGAGTTCCTTACTCCATACACCATCAGAGTGAAGGACCTGTTTCAGGAACTGTGGGTGAGGGGAACCCGTCAGGACGAGCAGTTACCTCCAGACTTGACTGAAAAATGGAACCAGTGGCGTTCAAGCTCCACCTGCTGGCCATTCAGAGGTGGTACCAAACTGAGATCCAGCAAAACATCACAGGTCATCATGTTCAGAGATAGTTTAACACTAGAAGCGCCGAGCCCCGGTCATTTGGCTGCTGTGACGTCTTACTAGAAGCACCGCGGTGGATTGACCTACTTACACCTAGAAGCGCCGAGCAGCGGTCATCTGTCTGCAGTGAGCCAAAAAAAAAAAAAATCTTTGCACTCGGTCAAATTTCAGGACCCTCCTTTCGTGACTTTTCCTAGATTTGTGCGTTTTATCACCCAGCATCCTTAAATTTTCAAAATCACCACGGTGCAAACTATTTTCCTCCTAGTTCTGTGAAATTGCCGTCAGCCTCGCGCTCGGCCATGTTTCCTGCCTTTCAAGGCTGCGATTCTCTTTTCTCTCAGCAGATGTCGGAAGGGTTCGCTCGTTCTAGTTTTCCGTCTTTTTAAATATATCAGGGTTTTTTATATATCTATCGGGAGTTATGAGAGTTATAAATTAATATTACATAATGTGCAAAAATGACGACAATAATTTAATAACTATGAAGCGCATTTTTGTTTCATGTAGACCTACTCCATCGCCACCCAAAGCAGTCTCACACTCTAAACTTCCACAAGTTTTGATTTACACGCATTGTAATTCTCAAGCAATTACTACCTGTCTTGTCATTCCGATGGGTTGTTCTACTGAGTAAGCATAAAGTCCAGTGTATAGCTTACCGTCACCCGACATGTCGCCCGACAATTAGAATGTCCAAATCTGTAATCGCTCCCTACAATACTTAATTTACAGTCACTATTGTCTCTGATTTTTGCACTACCTGGACCGTGCCCTTATCATAAATTAATCACTACGGACAATGACGTGATCATTGTCAGTCGACAACTGAATGTTGATAAAGTCGAGCTACGCATTTACAGACCAGCCGCAGTCTAACTCGCAATGTGTCTGACATCCCTTATAATTAACTAATTCTCCAAGGTAGAAGATTAAATATTAAAAAACAAATACTATGAAAAAGTTGCCTGAACTAGTCTTGTTCAGATGGTTTTCTCAGTCGAATTTGATCAAGACTTCTTCCGGAATTTATACTTTTGGAAACACGGTTGCCAGAAATAAATAATCAAAACATTATGTTGAATGATGGAAGGGCTGGACAACAAACATTCTAAGGAAATAATAACCGACTGTTAACACTGAAATGAATGATACATTGGCCGAACGCGAGTTGATCTGGTAAGCAACCTATTTGCTTCGTGCAAGAAGCGCCATCTAGCGATCATTATGTGTCAGTAACAGTGTCCTTGTCTAATGACTCGGCGGTCTTTTGACCGCCTGGCCGTGCTACAAGTAGGTAAAAACAGCACGGCGCTCCTAGTAGGTAGTCACAGCGGTCAAATGACCGGCACTCGGCGCTTCAAGGTATAAGTAGGTCAAACCAGCGCGGCGCTTCTAGTGTTAACCTCACTTATCGATGTGATAGTGAGACAGAGGGTGAGAGAGGTCATGATTGTGTAAATGAGTGTATTTGTGTGTCTGAGAGAGTGTAAATCTAAAAAAAAAAAAAAAAGTGCATTTCTGTGATCATACACACACTGTGAGCAGTAGTGAACACACACCAGGAGCACTGGGTAGCATTCCTTGCACCTGAGGGGCGGTGTGGTTAAGTGCCTTGCCCAAAGGCACATGGCAGTGGATGTTGATTCTGGGAATTGAACCAGCAACCCTCCAGTCATAAGCCCGGTTGTCTCGGCCTTTTCAAGAGTTTTCGAATTTCCAGGTTAAGACTGTGGAATGAATAAACAGGTAGTTGTTTTCAACGCACTTTCGAGTCCTTCCTTAAATCAATGAAATTCCATTTATTGGCACAAAAAATATCAACCAAAAGGACTTGATAATTCCAATGACACCTAAAAGAAAACGAAAATAACTTAGATTTTTAATATGAAGTGAAAATAAGTGAATCAAAAGTGGTCAAAAAATCGTATACAACCCCCGTCACTCAATCTGCATTTACCAAACCAAGTGCCAGTTCCAATTCTCCCGGGTTTTTCCCTCAGTGACGTAAGTGTGCCCTGGCTCTACCGTAAATGCAAGTATAAACTATCATCCAGAATGTCATTTTTCTACTTTGGCACAAACAGGTACATAGGTGCATAAATAATATTAACATTCAGATATATTTACATAACACAAAGTTATTAATTCACAAAATGGCTACAACAGTGTGTGTGTGTGTGTGTGTGTGTGTGTGTGTGAGAGAGAGAGAGAAAGAGAGAGAGTACGTGTGTGTGTGTGTGAGCAGAGTGAGTGTGTGTGAGAGAGAGAGTGTGTGTGTGTGTGTGAGAGAGAGAAAGAGAGAGAGTACGTGTGTGTGTGTGTGAGCAGAGTGAGTGTGTGTGAGAGAGAGAGAGTGTGTGTGTGTGTGTGTGTGTGTGTGAGAGAGAAAGAGAGAGAGTACATGTGTGTGTGTCTGTGAGCAGAGAGAGTGTGTGTGAGAGAGAGAGAGACAGTCAGAGTGTGCATGTGTGTATGAGAGAAAGAAAAAAGAAAGTGGGAGAGAGAGAAAGAGTGTGTGTGTATGAGTGTGTGTGAGAGAGAGAGAGTGTGTGTGTTCAGCATCAGAAACACTTTCAGTCTTTTTATATGTAATGATATTTTATTTGTGTCTTTCTCTCTGACATGTGCATGTTTACATTAATTTCTGAATAACAAACAACAACAAAAACAGACAAAACAAACAAATCCCTACAAAACTTTGTAAATTAATGAATAATTGTTTATTATTAGTCACAGATTTCTGATACATAAATAAAACTCTGACTGTACTTCATACACACATGTTTGTGATTGTGAGTTCAAGTGGAGGTGTAAATAAATGTAAATGGTACATATGAATATTATGTGTGTCTGTGTGTGTGTATTTCAGAGTTTGTGTGTTTATTTATTTTATCTGTCACAGAGACAGAGGAGTCATAATCCCAAACTCTAAACCCAAACCCTGCATAGAGGGGTTCAGTGACTGTGCAGTGGTATGTGTGTAAGTGTGTGTAAATGTGTGAGTGTGTGTGTGTCAGAGGAGACGCTGTAGAAGGACACAGTTCCAGACGAGCAGTCCAGATACACTCCTACTCTGTGTGTGTGTGAGGGGTCGTGAGGTATGACAGTTCTCTGATTATTGTGGCGGGCAAAGTAATTGTCACCACAGCACCTCAGACTCCAGGACTTTTCATTGTTTCCAAACACACAGTCATCACTCTTTCCTTTCCTCCTGATTCCTTTATATGTCACTGATATACCAGCGCCATCTCCACTCCACTCAGTCTCTCAGTAACAGCGTCCAGTCAGACTCTCTCTACACATGACCTTGTGACGGAGCCGTCTTAGGCAAGGAGGCAGCAGGAGTCCAGATTGTGATTTGTGACGAACACCCGGTGAATTTATTTTTGTGCCAATAATAAATGTGAAAAAATGAAAGAAAAAAAACAAACAAAACAAACAAACAAACCAAAACGTATTTACACTATATACACTATTCACAGTAGAAAACAAACAAGACATAAATTCTTCAATAATTTTTCTCTATCACACTCCAATAACCACAACAACCAACCAACAACATCCCACCCCGTCTAAAACAAAAATGGAGGGCTTTTATAGTTAAAAACAGGATGTGACGCCCGCGGACCTCCTGTGGAGTTCGCGGGACTTTTGTTTTAAAATAGCTGAGGCTGTGACGTGCCGGTTTCTTCGACGTCACTGCCGCAACCTCACCTCCAGGAAGCATCACCCAGGTAAGCGAAGCTCTTACAATTAACAATCAACAAACATTTATACATAGACAACATAACCTAACGTAGCACTTCTAACGGTAAACGGAGGATAATGGAATATGCGAATGGATTTGTTGGCCAACTTAATCGGAAATGATATGGAATGATATAGAACGCTAACGTTAGTCTCTTTCTCTCTTATTCACAGATCAATAAACGAAGACATTGGACATCACACACACACACACGACACAATCACAATAATCACAATCAATAAATGTTTAACTTGAACTTTGTCCGTGTTATGTGGTGAATGTGTATGTACAGTTCGTGCCTGCAAACAGTCCATACGTGACGGAGAGTTGATCCGTCACAGACCTGATGACAATAATCAAATCTCTCTGGATGATCAGGATACGACTGATTCTCTCCCACACGTGTCACCTTTCTGTTCCCCTCAGACAGAGAGAGGAGTGTGTGTGCTGTGTTTGGGTCCAGTGTGAGATTACAGGCATCTACAGAGAAGAAGAGAAATTAGAGGAGAAGACACATCACACACTCTCAACTCTGTGTGTGTGTGTGTTTTATACTAAATGGAGAGTATTATATTATTATATTAGTATTATATTATTAAATATCAGATTTATCTCAGTATTATAATATTATTAAATTATGTTATTACAAGGAGTCTGAGTGTGTTATTGTTGATGTGTGTGTTACTGTTGTTTGACCCTTGACCCAGTGTGTTTCCCTCTCGTTACCTGAACCCGTTTCTGACCAGTTTTCCACTTTATTTATTTTATTCACTCACTTTTTGTCTTTCTTTTGTTCACACACAAAATGTACAAAATTAAATAAAAGTCATATTTAATCTTTTTTTTTCATTAAATGGAATTAACAAACAAAAGTACTGTATTTTTTAGGAATTTAGATAAATCATCTCTTTTCCATGGGTGAACCAAACTCTGTGTGTGTGTGTGTGTGTGTGTGTGTGTGTGTACTCACATTTTTTTAATCCTGGTTTGATCATGAATTCTCCGCCATGGTCCACACTACAAAAACACACAACAGACTGTGGATGAGTCTCACACATAAGCACAGACACACACACACACACACACACACACACACACACAGACTGTACTGACTTAAGTCAACAGTGTTGATTCATGTGTGTAGAG